>NC_140948.1:57311252-57323752 GCF_014529385.1 Adiantum capillus-veneris | reverse complement strand
TAACAAAGTATTGTTTGTCAATCCACTTTGATTACCCTACTTCTCCTCTTCTACATCATAATTCTTTAGCATCTGTTCTTTTCAAAACGTGTGTGTTACACAACTTGGGAAGCTTAGATTTTGTTTGCTCTAAATGTGGAGCAAAGGCTTGGAAGGCTGAAGAAAAGACTATTCGAACATTTGTTGGCAATATTGTTGCTCCGATGGAAGAGTTAGGCTACTTCCTTGAATGAACCAACTGAATTGAGAGATTTGATGAGTTCAACCTCAACAAGAAGTAGAGAGTTTTTACATAATATTTGGGGATATAGTAATGTATTGGAATTTGCATCTCTTGGTGTCCATATTGATGTCATTATTAATTATGGTGGGAGAGGTATATACATTTTTAAGGTGCATGGCTCAGTTTATCATAATATTGGTTCTTTGGCACCAGTTGAAGGTTGCAATGAAGTCCCACGCTTTGCCCAATTATACTTTTTTGATATTGAGCATGAGTTGAATAAAAGATTGCATCATGTTCCAAATTTAGATCGTAGTATTCTGGAGTGCTTACAATCTATGATGCAGAGAGTAAATCCCTATGCCGATGCTCTACGGTGTGTTGCTTCTCTATGTAGAGATGTTATTGCTCCCAATATTAGGATGGTTATTGCATAGCACCGACGTAATGGTTGGCAATATCTTGCTCCAAGGGGTTCTGAAGTTGCTGCCATTGTGCTTGGAGAATGGGATGATAGGAATATTGGCCATCGCGACATTGTGTTGAATTTTCAACATGGAGGCTTGAAAAGAGTCTCCAGTATGCACAGAGCATATATGTATTCATTGTATGTTTTAATGTTTCCAAGGGGAGAATATGGGTAGCATCCTTATTTAGAGACTAGCAATGAAAAAAAGGTGAGTCAAAAGCAATATTATAGTTTTTGCTTATAAATAATAGATGATATAGTGAAATGTTTTCTTTGAGGGGGTAGGCTACTACAACAATATATCGTTGATGCCTTTAGTACTATGGAGGAGTCACGAATATTGTGGATGAGAAATAATCAAAGAACATTTTGTGTTGAAGTGTACCAAGGATTGGTTGACATGGTTGAAGCTAGAGATGGCTTAGAGAGGGCTGAAGGTCAAAATGTCGGCCGTAGAATTGTGTTGCCTTCTTGTTTTGTTGGAGGTCCAAGATATATGTGTCAATTATACCAAGATGCAATGGCAATTGTTTGTAGAAAAGGTAAACTAGATCTCTTCACTAAATTCACATGTAACCGACGATGGAAGGAAATTGATGATGCTATACTACCTGGGAAAAATGATATCGATCGTCTTGATGTGATTGCACGTGTGTTTTATCAAAAGTTTCAAGATATGATGCATTTACTCATCAAGCAAGCTTTATTTTGGGAGGTCATTGGGCATGTCTCAGTGATAGAGTGTCAAAAGCGAGGTCTCCCTCATGCTTATATATTGTTGATACTTGCATCGGAATACAAGCTTGTAGATACAAGTCACTATGATAAATTGGTTTGTGATGAGCTCCTTAAACAGAATGTGTTTCCAAAATTATTTGATATAGTGAGCCACTGTAAATTTCATGGACCATGTGGTCCTTTGAACCCAAATTCTCCATGCATGGTTGATGGAAAATGTAGATTCAAGTTTCCACATACATTTAGTACGTCTACGATTGTAAATGAAAGTGGATATCCAGTGTATCTAAGAAGAGAAAATGGAAGGTTTGTTCCGTCAAAATATTACAATTTGGATCATCATTGGGTTGTTCCTTATAGCCCTCTCTTATCATTGAGATACAAAGCCCACATTAATGTTTAAATTTGCTCAACTGCCATTGCTATAAAATACCTTTATAAGTATGTTTATAAGGGACATGATCGGGCCACTCTTGTTTTTCAAGATTTTGAAGGAGTTATTGATGAAATCAATAGTTATGATCCACGTTATGTTTTTGCATCCGAGGCTATGTGGAGAATATTTGGCTTTGACATGCACAATGAAAAGCCATCTATTGAACGACTCCAAGTACACCTTCCATCACAAAATATGGTTACATTCCAAGATTGTGATGATATATCAGACTTGCTGAATAATGAGCGAAATAAAAAAACTACCTTGACAGAATGGTTTTTTGCAAATCAAACTATCCAAAAGCAAATAGCCTCACATATACAGATTTTTCAAGTGCTTGGGTTTGGATTTTTTTTTAATAAAGATATGGTATCCAAGATAACAAGGAGTTTCTATTGGAAGAATGTATAATAACGTTCCAACTGCTGTGAAGTTTATTATCTGCGAATGCTACTAAATATTTGCAAGGAATGTAAATGCTTTGAAGACTTGCAGACATATGATGGTCACTTTTATGCTGCATATAAGGAGGCATGTATAGCTAGAGGATTATTGCAAGATGATGAAGAATGGTTACTTTGCCTCCAGACGGCCTCTTTTTTTCAAAATGGAATGCAATTGAGACAGCTCTTTGCAATCATGTTGTTCTTTTGTGAGCCACTACATCCAAGTGCTCTATGGGACCGATTTTGTAACAAATTTTGTGAGGACTATGTTTATGCTTTAAGGATGTGTATTCCTTATGCAAGTGTATGACTTGATGTGGCAACAAATGAAGCTTTGCTTCACATAGAATGCTTCCTACAACAACATGGCAAGAGGCTCTCTGATTATATGTTGCCTGCAATAGACCCAACTGTGAGGTCCCCACCCCGCCGTCTCAAACGACGGATCTAATGGTAAACCTGGTGGCCACTAGATCTATAGAGGAAGCAAACAAAGTGGTTCAGGGTTCATCTAGCGGACGATCTCTCATCACAAAGTGAATCGAGTTCAAACCTACTAGCAACGAGATCTAGCTCCACCTCGCATGGGAAGCGTGTTTAACTTATCTAGCGATCCTAAGACCCACCTTCCAAGAGGAGAGAAATCCCGAGTGCCTTTTTCCCCATGTTTCAGAGGCACGTACACTTGAGACTTCGCCGCTCTAGAGGCAATGAGTAATACTAGTGTCGATTTAAACACTATAAGGATGAAGAGTTCCCGACCAATCGGGACCACCCTTCTCATAGGCATTGGCAACCTGAGCCAAGCCCCCACTTTCCACCCCCACACTCACACTTCCTTGTGTGTCGTAATTACTACCACAATGACTGCTCAACATAAACATTCCTTGATTAGATTCCAGATCACAATGTTCGTTAAGACAACCCTTCAATTAGTATTGCAAAGCGGCACCAAGACAGTACTCTAGTAAAAATTCTACTCAAACTTATTCATTAAAATTCCAATGTTCTGGAGGTACAACATCCCCCCTCCAGCGAGAGTTTACTCCTCCCGTTGTCGCCTAGCTGCCCATACAACTAGGTATGTCCATCGCATAGAAAGAACGACATGGAAATTCCCACCGCCTAACCAGCAGACGTGGGTATTTACCGCTTAACCAGCAGTCGTGGATTCAAGAGCCCTTAACCAGGAACTCTGCCCCCTGTGATCAGGAGGGGGTTTGGACTAGTATCAACATTGGAAATAGAAATAAACATGCCGAGCTAAATTATCCCTAGCAGACATTCTTTCCTATTTCAAACAGTATATCCATCAACCATTCTTTCCTACTTAGAATTTAGTATACAATTGAATTCAAATGCCGAGGTTTCCATCGGATTTCTCCAACATGTTTAGGGATATGTTCTTTCCTAGCTAATCGTATGCAATGTTAAATTAAACAACTTGAATAAAATTGCGACCTACCTCTTCCATTTCTTCGTCAATGGCCGGTGAGATGGCCAGTGCTTGTTCGTCCATGGGAGCTTTTCCTTTCCCGTTCACATTGCTCGTTCCCACCTCGCGGTCATGGGCACCACCGAAGTGAGTTCTCTTAACCGGCGCCATTTTATACTCACTACTTTAAATGATAAACTTGAAGAAAAGAGCTAAGGTCCGAGAGCATCATAACAATCCAAATGGCAGATTAGAATCATTGAACAATCCTCCTTATGCAAGAGGGTTAGATTTTTCCTTCAAGACCTAGTAATTTTATGGGTAATACTTTACTTGTCCTATGGGAACCGGCTCTAAAGTTAATCACTTGGCTTAGATGATTAATAATTTCAGAATTTTACTAATTAAATTACAAGAGAGATGAATTAAGCAAGCTCAGTCACTTTCCTAATGCAATTAGAAAGATGCAAAATTACCGCATGCATAGGTGAGAGAAAATTCCCTTCTTAGTGGCTTAATGATGGATAAATTTTGCCTTAATCACATCCTAATGTGTGAGAAAATTGAATCTAACTTAGTTACGACAATATTGAGTGGTAAAAGAAAGAATTTCATCGAATCTACATCATTACCGGTTGACAATTAATTACTATGCTGCCTAGAGAGAGAAATCTCCTCTAATCTAGAATTAATCATTGATTAAGAGTGATGAGTGGCTGCATAAATTGCTAATTGGATGATGATTATGTAATGGATTATAGCTTGTAAAATTAGAGAGCAGCTATTGGGAATTATAGCTAGGATTAAGCATAGTAGATGAGGAATTAGGAGAATAATGAAGAGAATTACAGAAGAGCATAAATTAAACCATGATTACCGTGATTAGGGGCTGAAAATCCTCTCGATTTTCTTATCCAAATGAGTTCTCAAGACGAGAATTCGGCAGCACTTCCCTCCTTTGCTTCTCCTCCAAAAATTATGTGTGTCGGCAGCACCTCCCTAAGGTGTGTGTGTAGAGGTGTGTGTGTGTGTGTGTGTGTGTGTGTGTGTGTGTGTGTGTGTGTGTGTGTGTGTGTGTGTGTGTGTGTGTGTGTGTGTGTGTGTGTGCGTGTGTGAGCACACTCTTAAATAGGCTCCTTCCAGCTGAAAATCGAACTTAGCTGCTATAAGCAGCTGAGTGAGCACTCACTTCATGCATTGGCTAGTCTAGTTTCCTGCCTACCAAGTGTCCAATTAGCTAGTCTAACTGGCTCTCACACTCACTCTCAAGCTTGGAAAATCTCCCACAACTCCCACAAGACAAGAGGGCGCCCCCTAGCTACTAAAGCTGGCTCAGAGTGGCCTGGAACCTGCTCCCACACAGCTTCGAGCCCCGGTGCTTCCCCGCACAACTTTAGGAAAAATTGGTTTTATGCTAAAACGGCCCATACGAGTCGGAATTTAATGCTGTAAATTGCTATACTAAGCTCTAACTAAGTTGTACTGGTCCGAGTACCTGCCATATCTAGCAGTCCCTGGGGTCCAAAAATGCATTTTTTTCAAATTCGGGGTACGGGTGCAGTTTTTCGAGACGGTCAAAACTAGACGGGTCGGGTGACCAAAAACTTACTATTTTTGGAAATTTTCACAAAAATTATTTTAATTCACTTTTGGAAGCTTTATGACATTCTAAAAATCATGGCATCGAGAGATTTTGGAAAACTGCTAATAATAGTAACTTTTTCCATTATGATTGTTTCATGGTACAATGGTGTTCTTTTAGCTCGGGGTCGGAGACCTTATATCCTCCCCAACGTGAAAAATTTGAGATGTCCTCATTTCAAGAATACATCTGGGTAAATTTTATGCTAACTACTTAGGTACATATATCCCTTGTCGAAAGTAAAGTCATCCTTTGATAATAGAATGGTCCTTAGCTTTATGCGTCTTATTCTGCTGAACTTTGATGAGATCTTGGTGCTTGAATTATTGCTCACTCGGATTAGCAGTTGCAGCATACAAAGTTGTTCTCTCATCAGCTTCGTCACCCATAGTTGGTTGTCTCACTACGGCATTAGCGAAAGCTCCGCTTCCTTGTCCTATGTTTCCTCTTCCTCGGCCTCCTCTTTCGTTTGGTTCACCTCGCCCGTTGACGTTTAGAGGTACATTATTAGCACCAGATGTTTGGGAAATCCTTTTTGGACATCGGCTTTTGTAATGTCCATACTCCTGGCACTCAAAGCATCTTATATTAGGAAACTCGGTAGCTGCCGTAGTAGCTACTACAGGACGATGGTCGTATGCAGGGTTAATTGGTCTGTTACTCCAGTTTTCTGTCCTGGCCCTCTTTGACAAATAGTATTGACTATTTTGGGTAGTCCTCTGAATCTCTTTAGCTAACGGTTTGGCCCTTAGTAAGGCATCTTGCAGAGTTGCTGGCCTGAGAGCTTCTAGTCGGTTGTTCAAGGGGTCGATGAGTCCTTGGTAGAACCGTGCTACTTGCTGTTCCAATGTCATCCTAGGAGCATATCTCCGAAGTGTGACGAACTTCGAGTAGTATTCTTCGACGAAAGAAGTCAGTTGTCGAAGTGAGAAAAACTCATTCATTTTCAAGGCTTTGTGAGCGGGTGGTAAGTATCGCTCCATCACGGCAGCCTTGATGTCTTCCCATGACTGGGAAGATCCCTTGATATCCAAGTCCCTGCAATGTTGCTTCCACCATATCTTGGCATCGCCAGACAAGAGGAACATTGCAAGCATGGTTTGGTTCTCGGGTTGAGTTCCCGCAGCTTCAAAATAGTCATCCATTGCTTCCATCCATACTTCCGCATCTCTCTCCACATTTGCCCCCTCGCCCTTAAAGAGTGGAGGTTGTGCTTGTTTAAGGAGGAGCTTCTTCTCTTGCGCTGCCGAGTAGAGAGCAGCAGGTGGTGTCTATCCAATGGTATAAAACTCATTACTATAGCACTCTTCTCAAATGAACCTAAGCTTTTCCATACTCAAGAAGAATTTTAACTTTTGGGCTTAACCAGCCTACTTATCTGTACAGCTATCACAAAGGATTTAACCATTCCACCATTAGTTTAAATTCCATTGAATACATCCAAAATTGTCCGATAAATAATGGTAAAAACTTTACTTGAGAGCTTTGATCCATACTTATAACTTTATGTGAATCAACAAGCTACCTGCCCGCAGCACTAGTCGCACCAACGACTTCTCAAAAAACATCATGTGGAACCCACTGAATCCCAACAAGCTCAACGAGTAAAACTCTTTAACATCACTCAGGAGACAATCCATTAGACAAATCCAATGTCATTATTCTGGGAAACATCATGCTCAAGCTTTGTGTACGAGCTATCCTATTATCACTTATTTTTCAAAATTTCAAACAACATCATTTTTCCAGTTCAAACCTATAGCTCTGATACCAGGTGTGAGGTCCCCACCCCGCCGTCTCAAACGAAGGATCTGATGGTAAACCTGGTGGCCACTAGATCTATAAACAAAGTGGTTCAGGTTCATCTAGCGGACGATCTCTCATCACAAAGTGAATCGAGTTCGAGCCTACTAGCAACAAGATCTATCTTCACCTCGCAGGGGAAGCGTGTTTAACTTATCTAGCGATCCTAAGACCCACCTTCCAAGAGGAGAGAAATCCCGAGTGCCTTTTTTCCCATGTTTCAGAGGCACGTACACTTGAGACTTTGCCGCTCTAGGGGCAATGAGTAATACTAGTGTCGATTTAAACACTATGGGGACGGAGAGTTCCCGACCAATCGGGACCACCCTTCTCATAGGCATTGGCAACCTGAACCAAGCCCCCACTTTCCACCCCCACACTCACACTTCCTTGTGTATCCTAATTACTACCACAATGATTGTTCAACATAAACATTCCTTGATTAGATTCCAGATCACAATGTTCGTTAAGATAGCCCTTCAATCATATTGCAAAGCGGCACCAAGACAGTACTCTAGTAAAAATTCTACTCAAACTTATTCATTAAAATTCCAATGTTCTGGAGGTACAACATCCCCCCTCTAGCGAGAGTTTACTCCTCCCTTTGTCGCCTAGCTGCCCATACAACTAGGTATGTCCATCGCATAGAAAGAACGACATGGAAATTCCCACCGCCTAACCAGCAGACGTGGGTATCCACCGCTTAACCAGCAGTCGTGGATTCAAGAGCCCTTAACCAGGAACTCTGCCCCCTGTGATCAGGAGGGGGTTTGGACTAGTATCAACATTGGAAATAGAAATGAACATGCCGAGCTAAATTATCCCTAGCAAACATTCTTTCCTATTTCAAACAGTATATCCATCAACCATTCTTTCCTACTTAGAATTTAGTATACAATTGAATTCAAATGCCGAGGTTTCCATCGGATTTCTCCAACATGTTTAGGGATATGTTCTTTCCTAGCTAATCGTATGCAATGTTAAATTAAACAACTTGAATAAAATTGCGACCTACCTCTTCCATTTCTTCGTCAATGGCCCGTGAGATGGCCAATGCTTGTTCGTCCATGGGAGCTTTTCCTTTCCCGTTCACATTGCTCGTTCCCGCCTCGTGGTCGTGGGCACCACCGAAGCGAGTTCTCTTAACCAGTGCCATTTTATACTCAATACTTTAAATGAAAAGAGCTAAGGTCCGAGAGCATCATAACAATCCAAATGGAAGATTAGAATCATTGAACAATCCTCCTTATGCAAGAGGGTTAGATTTTTCCTTCGAGACCTAGTAATTTTATGGGTAATACTTTACTTGTCCTATGGAAACCGGCTCTAAAGTTAATCACTTGGCTTAGATGATTAAGAATTTCAGAATTTTACTAATTAAATTACAAGAGAGATGAATTAAGCAAGCTCAGTCACTTTCCTAATGCAATTAGAAAGATGCAGAATTACCGCATGCATAGGTGAGAGAAAATTTCCTTCTTAGTGGCTTAATGATGGGTAAATTTTGCCTTAATCACATCCTAATGTGTGAGAAAATTGAATCTAACTTAGTTACGACAATATTGAGTGGTAAAAGAAAGAATTTCATCGAATCTACATCATTACCGGTTGACAATTAATTACTATGCTGCCTAGAGAGAGAAATCTCCTCTAATCTAGAATTAATCATTGATTAAGAGTGATGAGTGGCTGCATAAATTGCTAATTGGATGATGATTATGTAATGGAGTATAGCTATGTAAAATTAGAGAGCAGCTATTGGGAATTATAGCTAGGATTAAGCATAGTAGACGAGGAATTACGAGAATAATGAAGAGAATTACAGAAGAGCATAAATTAAACCATGATTACCGTGATTAGGGACTGAAAATCCTCTCGATTTTCTGATCCAAATGAGTTCTCAAGAGAGAATTCGGCAACACTTCCCTCCTTTGCTTCTCCTCCAAAAACTGTGTGCCGGCAGCACCTCCCCAAGGTGTGTGTGTAGGTGTGTGTGTGTGTGTGTGTGTGGGTGTGTGTGTACTGGGTGTGTGTGTGAGCATGTGTGTGTGTGTGTGTGTGTGTGTGTGTGTGAGCACACTCTTAAATAGACTCCTTCAAGCTGAAAATCGAACTTACCTGCTATAAGCAGCTGAGTGAGCACTCACTTCATGCATTGGCAAGTCTAGTTTCCTGCCTACCAAGTGTCCAGTTAGCTAGTCTAACTGGCTCTCACACTCACTCTCAAGCTTGGAAACTCTCCCACAACTCCCACAAGACAAGAGGGCGCCCCTAGCTGCTAAAGCTGGCTCAGAGTGGCCTGGAACCTGCTCCCACACAGCCTCGAGCCCCGGTGCCTCCCCGCACAACTTTAGGAAAAATTGGTTTTAGGCTAAAACGGCCCATACGAGTCGGAATTTAATGCTGTAAATTGCTATACTAAGCTCTAACTAATGCGTATTGGTCCGAGTACCTACCATATCTAGCAGTCCCCGGGGTCCAAAAATGCATTTTTTTCAAATTCGAGGTACATGTGCAGTTTTTCGAGACGGTCAAAACTAGACAGGTCGGGTGACCAAAAACTTACTATTTTTGGAAATTTCCACAGAAATTATTTTAATTCACTTTTGGAAGCTTTTTGACATTCTAAACATCATGGCATCGACAGATTTTGAAAAATTGCTAATAATTGTAACTTTTTTCATTATAATTGTTTCATGGTACAATGGTGTTCTTTTAGCTCGGGGTCGGAGACCTTACACCAACAATGGAACATTTAACTGGAATTGGTGCTATGGCTAAAGAGACAATGTTCAATGGTTATGAGCAGTGTATTGTAGCAGATCGTATGGAGAGTTCATTAAATGAAGATCAACGAGATGCTTATCACCAAGTGCTACAAGCTATTGACACACATTCAGGAAAGATATTCTTCTTAAATGGTCCCGGTGGCTCAGGAAAAACGTATTTGTATAATGCACTTTTGTCACAAGTACGAGGAAGATGTGAAATTGCTCATGCATGTGAATCATCTGGTATTGCAGCTTTGCTTTTGAGTAATAGAAGAACCGATCATTCTAGGTTTAAGATACCTTTGGAGCTTCATTCTGAATCAACTTGCAATATAAAGGTAAATAGTCAACGTGCTGAAGTTCTAAAGAAAACAAATCTAATTAAATGGGATGAGGCTCCGATGACACATCGATATGTATTTGAGGCATTGGATAGAACCTTAAGGGATATTATGTAGCAAGACACTTTGTTTGGTGGAAAAGTTATTTTGCTTGGAGGTGGCTTTCAACAATTACTACATGTTGTACGAAAAGGTAGTCGTGCAAACATTGTAAATTCTTCACTTTGTCATTCTCATATATAATGGAAATATACACAGATACGGAGGCTTATTATAAACATGTGTATACTTGATTGTGGAAGAAATTTGCTTCAACAAAGTTTTTCACACTGGGTGCTTGACATTGGCAATGGGGATGTGAATAATGGAGGAGACCATAGAGTCAAAATACCTTCAGACATGATGCTTCCGACAAATAGCTTGACATACCTTCTCAACTTTATATATGGAGATTTGCATTGTGTAGAAGGTCATGGAACGAGCAATACTTGCTCCTCGGAACAAAGAGGTTGATTCAATCAATGACTATGCATTGCCAAAAATATATGGAGACTCAAAAGAGTATCTTACTGCAGATTGAATTTGCATGTCTGAGGAAAACACGCGTTTGTATACAGTGGAATACTTGAATAGCCTTACACTTGATGGTGGTTTTTCGCCTCATGCTTTGGTCTTGAAAGTAAATGCTCCTATCATGCTATTGCGGAATTTAGATCCAAGACGTGGATTATGTGATGAAACCAGAATTATATGCAAACAATTCAATTGCAAGGTAATTGAGGCAGAGATAATAACATGATCAAATATTGGAGAGAGAGTCTTTATCCCAAGGATAGATTTTGTTGCCGGAAGTCATAAGGGAATTCCATATCAAATGAAGCGTCATCAATTTCCAGTCAGGCTAACTTTTGGAATGACCATCAACAAAGCATAAGGACAAACACTGGGAATTCTTGGTCTATATCTTACATCATCAGTTTTCTCTCATGGACAATTATATGTTGCAATGTCACGTGTGTGGAGTGTAGCTACTGTGAGAGTTGTTGTTAACACTGAAAACACTCAAGCGGAGTCATGCTATACTCCAAATATTGTATTCAAGGAAGTATTGCAACTAGAAAATTCATAATATCAAGTATAATATTGACATATTGGCTTTCACTTAGATCAAAGTATTTTGCACAAATAGATCCTCGACGCAGTGCATCGTACATCATGGGTCATATCACTGAATTTATTCGAGGTATTTCTCTTATTTTTCTCTATGTGAAACATTAACTTGCCCTATTATTTTTAAGAAGAATGGTAGAGCTTGGGTTGATTCGTCATTACAAGATTTACTTGAGTTGGATCCAAAAAATAGATTTAAGAGAAGTATATTGAGCTCCAGCTTAATATCTTGATCCTGTTAAAATAGCACGACTAAGAGTGCTATGTAGATATATTCCAGAGCCTTGTTGGCAACGATGTAACGTTTGAAATCTTTTTGATTGAAAAGTTACAAAATCGTTTTTGGTTTGAAATCTCTCTCTTTATTGATGTGCTTTTGTGTAATCTCTCTCTCTCTCTCAAAAAAAAAAAAAAAAATCTAAAAAAAATCAATCTTGGTATCACCGCATTCATCTTTTCATGAGGATTCTGATGCAATTTTTAAATATTCAAAATGATTAAATTTGCAAAATCTCCCCCAAGAATATTAAAAGTAAAAGGCTTGTTTGTAAACCGTCCCTAAACTGGCTACTTTATCCTAAGTCTCTCTCTCTCTCTCTCTCTCTCTCTCTCTCTCTCTCTCAACATAAATCGGCATTTGACAGCATATAAACAAGTATCATTAAATTAATTTAATTTGTGTCATGGTAAGAGCGAGCAAGACCCGTCGGTAGGCGGGTCGCGTAAGCTAGTAGTATAGCCTTGGCACTAAGTGACACCTATATTTAATGCGGGGAGGAGTAATAAGATCGACGGACAAGGCTGAGGGGCGAGACTTGGAGGCGCACTAAACATGGCCAACGGAAAAAACGAGGCACGCTACCAAAAAAACGAGGGGTATTGAACTTGGCCAACAAGAAAAACGAAGCGTGGCAAGGAGATTTGAATTTGTGATCTCGTCGTTCGAATTTAGGGTCGCATAAGCTAACCACCTCACCCACACATGTATTGTGTATCCACAATCGTTTTTACAACATTATATTATGA
>NC_140948.1:57183752-57308752 GCF_014529385.1 Adiantum capillus-veneris | reverse complement strand
GAGTGGTAGATCTAGTATATATGCGACGTAAGAGAATGCAAATTTAGATGAACTAAATGTTCTATATGGTCATTGATTCAATTCATAAATATTGCATATTTGACCCACATAACTTTCTATATTTAATTCTAGTCACGACCAAAAAAAATGCATGAGAGTTGAAAAAATATCAAACACATATATAAGTAGTTACCATGGATTATTGCATGCACCTGATCGCTTTTTTTTAGACTAGGTACACACTTAAATGAAAAATCAACCACTCGTTTACGTAGTTGCTATTGATTTTGTGCTAAAACAAGTAAAAGGGTCACGGTGGTTTTCTAAAATAATAAGAAAATGAAAGAATCAATAGGTTGAGTTTAACTATAATTATATAAGGTAAAGCATTGTTCAAGAATATCTCTTTTATTAAGGGACTGAATTTCCTCCTTGCAAAGAAGCAAACCGGAAATAAGAGTCGAATTTTTGAATTTGCAAGATTTTTGAACTAAGTTCACATATTTCATCATTTTTTCTTTCCTTTACCATGGTTTGCTCATTTAGTATATATATGTGTGTGTGTGTGTAAAATAAATAAAAATACGTATGTGTGCATGTATGTATATGTATAGAATTTACTAGAATTATGCAAGATGAAGCTTCACTTTAGCATTCTAAGAGAATAGAATGCAAGTGAAGTCAAGCTGTGTAAGAATGTGAAATGAAAGGTGAAATAGAAATATTCATTTAATATTTTAAAATGGAAATAACATTTAAGGTAAGTCTCCATCATGGCAATGAAATCAATGAAAGTATGCCTCACCTAACTTAACACTAAACGCTTCTTTTAGAAAGCCAAAAAAAGGAATTATAATTGTTATGAGTACTTTGATTGTTATTAAATAAGTTTGTAAATTTATTTTTTGAGATCTTTTATAGATTTTCTCTACCATTTACCTAAACTCATGAAAACAATGTCCTTTTTTATACCAAACTAGTGCTAAATTAGAGAACTCCCCCATAGGCCCATTAATGATACCGTTAGAGTGCCCTACAACCAAAATGGGAGCTCTCCATAACATAGATGCTGTCAAGAAGGCTTGCGTGCAGGATTACTAGAGAGTACCACGACTACTTCATAAGGGAGTGCCTCAATCACCCCCTACATCAAGTTTTCGCCATTAACACCTGATCCACTGGGTTACAGCAACTCAAGTCAAATTATGTAAGTTGCGATGTAACATGACCATGACTTGGAACCGGTTGCAAATAGTGGCCATGGGATTATGCAACACCCTTCAAATGCACCACCCGAAGGTAATGAGCCGTCCTAGGTCATGGGCCTATGGAGGGGCACTTTAAGAAGACAGTTGTATCATCATTCATTGACAATCTACATTAGTTGGTCTAGAGACAAAGTAAGAGGAAGAAAAAAACAAGCACGAGAAACATGAAAATAGTTCAAAATTATTGCAATTCTGAAAAATTATACTAGTATTTTTGAATTAAATCTTGGGAAAATTGCCAAAATACCCCTCTAGTTTGCGGAAATTCCCAAAACACCCCCAATATTTGGTCACAAATTCCCAAAATGCCCTTCAAGTTTTCCAAAATTCCCAAAGTACCCCTGGTCGTGCGATTAAATTTCTTGAAAGACGATAAATTTTGTAGCTTTTCATAAGAAGTCTGATTGTCTATCAATACAAGATGCTAAAACTAGAATTTGGGTATGTTACGTAGGCTTTGAAGATGAATTTCTTCATTATTTTTAGACATAATTGCGCTTTTCGCAAGGTAACTTGTGACAAATTGCATGCTAGGCACTCAAAAATGGATCTAAATTGTCAAAAAGGAATAAAGATTAGAAAATCTTTCACAGTCCAACCAAAATAGATGCAAGGGTATTTTGGTAATTTTTGAAATCTGAGGATTATTTTGGCAATCCCACAAATTAGAGGCGTATTTTGATAATTTTCCCTTAAATCTATGTAAATTCACAAGGAGGAAGTCCTGTCATGCAAGGAAAGACTTCCCCAAGCAGTGCTTCGCCCTCGTCACTACCTCACACAAGCATGGATAGGAGGCGATTAATGGCCCATGCCCATTATGAGGATCGGGTGCGATTTGAGCCGTCCGATGCAGCTTGTGTAAATTTGGGAAAAATAGGTAAATTCAGGTGCAGCACAACTTGTAAATAGGCATAGGCCATTGATCCCCTCCTTCCCATGCCCGTGTGAGATAGTGTCGAGGGTGCTTCGCTCTCAAGAGGACAATTGTAACATGAATCAAGGTTGATTTTTGGCGAACAACCTTGCCCCTCAAATTTCAAGAATTTTTAGGGTCTCTTTCACAGAGTAGCTCTCACTTTGAGCAAAAAAAAGCAAGAAATATACCCAAAAACAAGTCAAATGCCCGGCGAAAAGCAACCGTGTTCATGATTCATCTCTCTCTCTCTCTCACACACACACACACACACACACACAACTTTTGCAAGGACAAAATCATTGAGAGGTGTATGCACTCTTTAGCTTCTAAGGCAGTGTGTGCTACTTTACTTCCCACAAGCAAGGGTAGGCCTACCTACAACCCACAGTGAGAAAATGACCCCCATCTCTCTCATCTCTAGTAAAAGTGAGATTCTCCCATAAAAGATTTTTTTACACTTCAGTCCACTTTCACTTTCTCTACCTCCCTTGACAATTGATGGGTATTTTTGCCAGAGCTTGTAGCTTGTAGTACAAATTATAGTGGCCCACAAATACACATTTCAAAAATACTGAAAGCTTGTAGCTAGTGCTATTATTTTTGCATGGCACATACTTGATTAATAATTGCCTTGCTCCACTCTTACAATCCTTAGCAAAACCTTTCTTTCTTTCCTTCCTTTTTTTCTTCTCTTCTTCATTTGGGCTTTTCCCAAGGGTAACTCAAGACCCTAAGGTGTTACAAAAGGCCTAACGTTGGCTTCAACTCACATTGCACACATATCACCTACTTTGACTCAGGGATGGAGAGATATCATTACAATGGGGAAGCTACACTCTTTGATCAGGATGGGTGCAGATAGAATTCATCCGCCTATGCCGATTGGACGGAAATATGCATGTAGCATTGATCACAATACGCATCGCCTCAAACACACTGCAGACCATAAGTGGGGAATTTTTGCACCAAGAGTTGTTTTAGATCCTCTGGACCCTTCACATCTCTCTTATCCACCTGCAATATACATAGCAAGCATGGTGAACAATGCTTTTTACATGCAAATAGGTAAAGATGCCCCAATTTAAGAGCATGAACAAGAGCTAGCAATTCAAGTTCATTAGTAGAGCCTTAATCCTCGGTTCAAACGAGCCGGTGCCTACGACAATGCCATGCTTGCTTCAAAATATTTTCATACACGAATCCTTCATAGACAGCTTATCCTTTCATGAAATTCTTGTGTTACAATGCTTCATGAAGCCTTGTAATGCATTCTTGCACATAATGCTTAATCCAAACGTCATGAAATAGTGCGAAATCGACATGCTCTAAGCTACATAATGCTGGTGTATAAAGCGCGCTTGCTTTTTCTTACCTTGATGACAATGGTATTGAGGATATTGTCACTAACTGTGGTGAGGTTGGCACTCACAATCTCGGAATCAAGGGACTCTAATGCCTTTGTGAGTTGCACAAGAACTCCTGGTCCCCGTTTGCAATGAATGCGAAGATGGTGAGTATTCGACTCCATTGTGGATACATCCATCTGACAAAGAGAGCGAGCACAAGTGAGCAAACATATCATTAATATGCTTGAAACTGTTTTGATTCATTTTCATGTCAACTACTTGATAAATACACAAATTGATCACATTAAAGACATCGCCTTTTAATCTTTACCTGCAGGATTTTGTGTTGGGGAACTTCAGCTGGTATAGTGGAATGTGCCTTGATAATCCGATCGACTGCACAACTAGAAAGCCCCTCGGCCGCGGCTTCTTTGCCGGCTTGTAAAGCAAGAATGTCTTCTTGCATAGACTTCACTTGCTTTTGGAGGTCTTGGACATAGCTTATTGCATCCCCCACAATTGAAGCTTTGTCCATCTACATGTCCACAAAGCAGGTAGGCACATCACGAAAGGTGTAAAGTGGGAGTAAGCGGACATACTCGCACTCACTACATTTCAATTGAATAGAAAACCAATAGAAAACACTGAAATGAGTGCATCTTAGTTGCTTAGAGCTGACAACCAGTGTTGAGTCCATGTTTAAACCACCAAGGAAGAGCCTATTAACAACCAAACCATCGCAAACACTCAAACTTTCCTACTTCATGCACACAATTCAGTACTCTTTCAATGAGAAGTAATGTTACCTTGCTTATCTTGGGCACAATTGCCCTCAAAGAGTACAGTCTCTCATTGAGCTTCATCCTCCTCTTCCTCTCTGATACCAAATTTTTCGACACACCTCCCCTCGGGCCATCACTACCGAGCTTGTTATGTTGGTCCTCATCTTCTATAGCATCGCTGAAGTCAGAGATTGAATCAATCCTCTTCATATCACTCATCGACTTCTGCCTCTTGAAAGTGCCCCGCCGGGGCTTCAAAGGCGAATCAGTACACACATTATCCATCCCTCTAGTGAGCTCATTCAAGGATGGGGAAGCCCTCAATGGACTTCTCTTAGGGAGATCTTCTATGCTTCTTCCACTGTGCTTGGTCTGGTTTGCGGAGACACAAACGGGCCTACCAACGTTTGTCGTTGCTGCTGCCGCCGGCTCATTGGCAGCATAGCTTTCAAGAGGACAATGCGCTTCCTCATTATTTACAATGGGGGAATGGTGGACAAGTGCAGAATCAGTTTGATTGGTGCTCTTCCATGATGAATTGCTGTCATTTGACAGCAAGCTCCATTCATCGCATTCGGCCATTTCCATGTCAGCTGGTGCAGGCGAGCCGAGGAAGAACATATCTTGCACAAACATAGGCGAGTAGTCGAGGAAGTCGAGGTCTTCGATGTTGGTGGTAGAATTGGATGTAGTGTGAGAGTTACTGGCTTGCTCATCAACATGATGTGTGGGTTGTGTCTGTGTTTGTGAGTGCGTGAGGGTGTGAGAGAGTAAGTGTGCGTCGAGGACCGCATTTGGGTGCAGATTGCCGAAGCTTTGGAAGTCGCAAGAGGCGATGGGGTTCGTCGATGGGACGAGGCCTGGCAATGGGCGAGAAGAGACAGACTCGAGGAGCTTGTCGCATTGCCATGCGTAGATGCTTGCCATATTTACAATGCAGAGAAAAGAAGATGAGTTGGGGATGGAGAAGTGGGCGGTGACGGAGCGGCGCCGGAATTGATGCAAAGCTTTGGATGTGCGCGCAGAGACAGAGACGGAGGCGAAAGGGTTGAGATCTAAGCTAGATTGCTCACATGTGTAGGAGATGAAGAAGCCTTACACACAGAGAGAGTGCAAGAGAGGAGGATATGATTGCAACTTTGAAGTGTTGAAGCTCTCCTCTTCAGCGTTAATTATTAGGCCTAGACGAGCGTTAAGAGCTTAGAAGGGAAGGTGATTGACGCCCACATGAGCAAAAAGATGGGGAGTGTCCGGATTGACAGAAAAGGAAGTAGAAAGATACGTGTGTGTGTACAGTGTAGAGAGAGAACGGGGGGGGGGAGAGAGAGAGAGAGGTGTGTGGGGAGGTTACTGGAGTTTTTTAATAAAGACCCATCATGGACAACAAGCTGAAAACATGCATGGGTCTCTCTGTGTGTGTGTTTATAGAGAGAGAGAGATATACATGAGCTTTAACAGAGCCGACCTGTTGGAGAGAGGAGAGAGAGAGAGAGAGAGAGAGAGAGAAAGCTCGGAAGTCGGGACGTGGAAACAAAGCTGCACGAGAGATGGCAGTGTAGAGAGAGAGAGTAGACTAGAGAGAGATGTAGCAATTCGTGTGTGTGAGTGTGTGGGTTGTTGGTCGGCGTGTGTGTGAAGAGTAGCTCACTTCTCTCTCTCTCTCTAGAGTCTCAGGCGTGTGTCTGTGTGACACTCAGCGACCTCTACAATGAGGTAGAGAGAGAGAGTGTGTGTGTGTGAGAGAGAGAGAGAGAGGGTGTGAGTAGCAATAGTTATTGAAGACGTGTGCGAAGCAGGGACGGAGAGACAGCGAGCTTGGGCCAGATCTGGAGGAAAGAGTGGTTTTGGCGGCCAGGACAAGATCTCGGCCTTTCTTCCAAGTTTGGCGGCACGTTTCACAATTCTGGAACCTTCACTTTGTAAGCATCTCCTTAGAATATGATCATGTTGCCTTTGGGACCCTTCCCCTGAAAAGCCTTGGTCCTTGGTCCTCCACCTTTCACATTTTTCAAATAAAAGGGGATTAAGGTGAATGTCCCATATTAAGGACACTGAGATCGGGCCGGCTCAATCAGAGGCTGTGATTCTGTCGTTCGAGGCATGGAGTAGCTCATTTGGGAGCTGAGGAGGTCGGCATCATGCAAAAGAAGCATGTCATCTTCAGATGGATATCCTCTTAGTTGCGCGACACGATTTCGATAATTAGTTTAACAAAACAGAGAACCTAAAGGCGAACGCACTCGGGGGCAAAAGAAGAACAATTCGATGAGAGGGCTTGATCTCGCAATCCGATGGACCACAACTCTTCGAGACCTTCTGAGATAACCACTTTCCCATACCGGCTCGTACGACCACTGGTGCACCGAGTATCCTTTTTATTTGGGTGAGGACAGGTCTTGAAAAGGGGCCAGTCCCGTAATTGGTCCCTTTACCCTAGAGTTACGGGGGAACCCCCCACCCGCCCGACAATAAGTGACACGGGAGGAGTTTCGAGGGATCGACGATGGCCGTGGAATCGTCGGGGCGCGGATGATTTGGACCGTCGGATCTCCGCGGGGGGGGGGGTTTACATGCAGCCTCGCTAACTATGCATCGACGCACGCTAGCTCAGATGGAGAGGGCTTGGGACTCTGAAGAGGGAGGTCATGGGTTCGACAATCTGTCGCGACGGAAAGGAACCCTAATTTTTCTCGTGTGTGTGATGCGATCAACGGCGGATTAAACCCTCGTTGTCGATCCCTTCACTTTCTCACTATCACTTATAGTCGAGCCCCCCCCCCCCCCCCCCCCCCCCCCCCCCCCCCCCCCCCGCCCCGCGAGGACTAGGGTAGAGGAACCACGTTAAGGACATCGAGATTGAAATGCCTCAATCTCTGGCTATACTTCAAGATTTTGAGCGCTAATAAGGACGTTCGTATCGATTTGCATGTGATGTGTGCGATTTGCTATATAAGATTTTGAGCGATGATAAGGACGTTCGTATCGATTCGCACGGGATGTGTTCGATTTTCTACAAAAAGACTTTGAGCGCTGAAAAGAGTAGATCAATGTTGAGAATACCAATAATTTGCAACAAAAGACGACAATGAAAGTGGTGCAGCAAAGAGGAATTGCGATGACAATTTCTATTTCGCCGTGTAAAATAAGAGGGGCCCAATAGACGAAGACTGACATGCTACAAAAAAGGGATGTGCTATCGCGAGGTTTGAACCACTGTCCCAACCAATCCATGACGTGCATGTCACTCGCGTTGTCCAAATACTCACACAACTTTGTTTGCGTTCTACCCCTCCTTTGTACTTAAGGATTGTCTTGCTTCTAGGGCCCGTCCTTTTATCAGGGCCTTTACCCTAAAGAACATGGGGTCTTCAATGAAGAACCCATCATGGGATCTTTGGCCCTCCCCATTAAGTGCCACGGGTCATAAGCATGGGATCAATGGCATACATTCAAAAAGAGGGGCGCGGAAAATCGGGAATCTCGATCTTTAAAAACCAAACTCGGAATCTCGAGTTTGGCTTTTTATAGATTACACCTAATTCAAAAATTTGGAGTGTATCTTCACTCATCCAAGGCATGAACAAGAGCATAGACAAGAGGAGCCCCAAGCAGAGAGAGAGAGAGAGAGAGAGAGAGCGAGAGAGCGAGAGAGCTTGTGTGTGTATTAGAGAGAGAAAGTATGTGTGTAAGAGAGAGAGATTGTGTGTGTGTGTGTGTGTGTGAGAGAGAGAGAGAGAGAGAAACTTTTTGCTGATTTTTGAGAGTTTGATTATCGTCTAGGAAAATAACTATTTCAAACGTAACCAAGATGAATCTGGAAGGTGGTGACGGTATTATTTTTCTTTCAAAGAATGTATAAGAAAAGGTGAGTGTTTTGAGAAGAGAGTGGATATGAAATGCCACCTTGAAACAAAGCATCAATGTGAAAATGTAGTCGTGCCACCGCTTCCAGCAGGTCGGCTGAAGGGAAACACAAAAACTCACAAACCCACTTCTTCAATGCTACACATTCAAAGCAAGTCTTTATTTTTTAATGAGCACAAGCTTAAGAATGCCAGAAAGGCATACGAGAAAAGCAAGAGAGAACAAGGAGAGCGGGGATGGGCGCTTTGCACATATAAGCAAAATGTGTCAAAACTGGGCTAGCATCATGGGACTCACACAACCTAGCACAAGAGAAGATGGTAATAGGATGAGTTTTTGATGGCTATGACAAAGTGCTAAGTTTCAATTTTTTTGAAGTACTGCATTATCATAATATACATGTTTTAAATTCTCATAAATTATAATGTTCAATAGAAGCATATACAAGCATCAGGTTTACCTAAAAGAAGCAAGAAGAGAAATTTTAAATCAAAAATAGAAACCACACCATTATAGTGCTTAAGTATATTGTCTCTTAAACAATGCATGTACTATTTTTAATTAACTTCTTTGATTTTATTCACCACCAACATGCAAGCACAAGTCAAGTGGAGGTTCCACTCGCTCCTCCTCAAAAGCCAAAGACCAAAAGAAAGTGTGACCCTTAGGCAATGGATGGATTCACATAGGAGATTCACTGGGTATTTTTTAATCTATATCAAATAAACAAAAAATAATAATATATATATGTGTGTGTGTGTGTGTGTGTGTGTGTGTGTGTGTGTGTAAGAAAGTCACATATACAACATTGTTGGCAGCCAAGATTGGTTGATAAGAAATCTCAACATTCTAAATATGAAACCCATGTTGCAAATGAGCAAGAGTGATTGATTGTAAAAGCCCCATAATGCTAACTCTAGAAGGGACTGTCAGATAAGATACCATATTTTCCAGTGATATGCTAGTTTCATTACTTTCAAAGTATATTTTTTTCTTATTCTATAATATTTTGTTGTTGTAGTGGAGGAGTCGTCCTTCACTTAAATTTAGCACATTTTAACCTTGGCATTGACATGCTTGGGTCATTCCAGCAGAGTGAGCTTGACATTGAGGCATCGAAGATGGCTATGAACTTGTTTGTTATGTATGAATTTAATTATTTTTCATTCTTTTCTAATAGTTAAAATGATATGCATTTGTTATCACATAGATACCTTTGGTGTATATAGTTGGATGGAGAATACATTACCCACACACATCCTCAAGTAAGTGTGGTTTGTAGATAGCTTATGGTTGTCTCTTCTGCGGGAGAAGAAGGTTGGAAAAAATTCCATGAGAAACTTCATTGGTTTGCCAGATCTTGGAAGCCATGGTTTCACCTTCTTTCCAATTGTCGATAGGTAATAGTATTCAACATCTTTTTCTTATATATGGCATGTTCTTGAAATTTATGACATCGTACTTGTGTTCAAATCCCATTGGATGCTTATCGTCTTTTACAACTCACATCATCTATGTCTAGATGGGATTCCTAAAAAAAGGTCATGCTTTTTTATGTTTGATTCCCTATCCATTCTACGCTCAGCTTCCTGAGTATTGGGATGTTTTACAAAGGTATACTTGTAGAGGTCATGTATGTTAAATAATTTTATTCTCATTGCATAAGCTTCTTGCTTTCTTGGTTTTAAAGCATGCAAGTATTTTGGAAAATATTGTATGGATCAAGTTGTACAATCGGAGTTATTGGATCCGATAAAGTTGATAGGGTGTGCAACTATTGAGGTTAGTGATTCACAAAATCTTAATGTATTTTTTGGCATTCAAATTTAATTTGTTTTGTTTTTGGTTTAGACTTCACAGTAGCCGAATGTTCATGATTGTGGATGGCATGTGATGACATGTATGCACATGCTTATTGAGGGTGGCTTGGTCGAACGTCCACCACATACTTGGGTAATCCATTATGTTGCATGGTTGTTAAGGGTTTATGGTAGCTTTTGACTAGTTGTATTTATGGTAGCTTTCTAAAAAGTGGTGGAGACATTGAAAGGAGAGCTTGAAACATGGTTGGCCAAGTACTTGGAGAAGCTCCAATTTGCACAATCACATTAGTTGTTTTGGAGGCTTACATGATACCATGAGGAAGGATCTGATGTACTTCTTATTTTGAATAGCAAAGACATGTCATTTAATACTTGTAGGCTTGTTTGATCATGCTTGTAGTTTTGTGAATTAATTTACTCTCTTGCTTGTAACCTTGAGGTGTGGCTCCTTGACGAGCCACAGATAGAATAGCGACCTGAGTCACTTGCATAGACACAACATCAGTTGTACATAAAACTATGGCCCAACATATAATTATAGAGTTACATATCCCTTGCTTTTTCTTGAAGAAACACGATAGCGTTACACCCATTCGATTCCCTGTCTTATAATCTCCCACAAAATTGTGTATCAACTACTAATCGATTTATGTGAGCATCTAGAAGCATGTAGCAACTCAACTACTAATCGATTTATGTGAGGACCTAGAAGTGTGTATTTAATATATTGCCACAATCGTTCAATTAAATTTTTTGTATCAATATTTCCATAGTTAAACAATCTTCCCCACTTTGGCCACCTTTCTCTCCACATGCAACTATGCCCACACCACTGATTTGAAACATACCATTGAACATTGGGCAATTGTGAGTAGTTACTTAGGAATACTTGACAACATTCTTCAAAGTCTTCTTCAATAGCACTATACATAAGATTTGACAAGCTTGTATAGATGTCATTTCTTATCTTCTTTGGGACATGCATATAGATAAATATTAAAGAATTAATGAGTGGATGATAAGCTTTTGTGGAAGAAGATTTTTTGCCCGTGCTTTCTTTACATGGAACCATCACAACAACACTCGACAGGAGATTTGTTGTCGAGTTCCATCTTCACCAATGGCCCAAGAATAAGGATTCTCATTTATTGCCACTAAGTATGCCTCTAGTTCTTGTTGGGGTATATCAATTACAACTGCGCTTTAATGGAAAATAATTGTTCGAGAGAAAATCAGACTTAGCATCCTTTCTAAAGCAATAACCTCATGGAGAGACCTTGGATCACATGTGCACATCATAAACCATATGGGTAGTCCATTTCTTAGTGGATTTGGTAAGACAATAGCATATAATGGTAGACTAGAAATGCTTGTTTTGAAAGTGCTATTAATGGCCCATGCAGCAATATTATGGAAAAAACGTATTGCCATTTGTAACATCCAGTCATCTTGAATGATAATTATAGATTGATTATCTTTATTATTAGCACCCTCTGGATTATAAGGTTGACAATATAGAACCTATAATGTTACATGATGTTATTTTTCACAAAAGGGCGACAACAAAGGAGTAAAATCACAAAAAGCATGACGTACCTTGTTTTGATTCTTGAGATCCAAAGCTTCCTTGTACATTGACTTGTAGATTGACTCCCAGTCATCCTTGGACACATCCACTGCACTTTTATGTAGGGATTTATGATTGAAATACATCAGGGTGAAAGCATGTATAGGTGGACCGCTTTTGCCACTATATAGTATATGGTTTTTGGGGTTGAGAAAATGGGTGGTTTAAGCGTTTGAAACAGTGGGATTAAATTCAAAAATTATGGAAAAAAAAGGGTTAAAATTTGATGTGTACTAAGTGAAAGCGCTTAGTGGTTAATGATCACCTCAAGGTACTTTCAAGCACTTAATGCAAATATTCTCTCGAGTCTCGTCCCTCCCTCTCTGTCTCGCTCGTTCCTCCCCCCTCTCTCTGTCTCACCAGCCCCATTCAGGTTTCTGATTCCCTCTTTCCTCCCTCCTTTGCGTTTCTCTACTAGCCGAAGCAACAAGCAACAACATCACAACAAAAGCAAGCAAATTCAAGAGGAGTACTTTTTGCTGGGCTGGTCATCAACTTCAGTAAAAATCCCCTGCACAACAGTAACAGGTATGTGGCATCATGTAGCTTGAAGCATTCTATCTCGAATGTTGGTTGAATTTGAATGTGGTTGGTTTTCCTTGGTAGCATTTCCAGGTAGCATTGATCCATGTTTTAACATGCTTCATGCAGATGTAGAAGCGTTGTATGCTTGTCTCTGAATGTGTGGCAAGATAACCAAAGGGGGATTGGCCTAGTGGTTAAAGTGAATGCGTGGGTGCGTAAGGACCCAGGTTCAACCCCTGGCGATATATTCTGCCCTCTGTGGGGGAGGGTATTGCAAAAAAAAAAAAAGAAGAAGAATGTGTGGCAAGATAATTGTGGATTGTAACTATTAATGATGCATGTGTGAGTTTAGAATTTATTTCTGGAATGTATATGCATTGTGCACATCTAATTGATCACCCTTGTGAATGCTTTATAAAAATGCATCATCCAGTTTGAAGTATCATGCAGCTTGAAGCATGAATGCAGATTTTATCAATTGTGTGTGCATGCTTATACGAATGCATCATGAAGGTTCAAGCATGAATGCATTTAACTATTGATGTTGTATCTATGTGGCATTTGTGATTTTTTCAGGATGAAGAACCAGGCTACAAAAGGACCTTCAGACTTTGACAAGGGTACACCTAGGAAGGGAAAGAGCTCTATGCAGGAGTGGCCTATCAAAACAGGTTAGATGCATCATGCATGCATTTCTAAAATTGGTTTTATGTCTTGTAAAATTTCTGAATTTTTTGCACATGCATGCTACAAAAAGAACTTCCGAGTCTCCCAAGGGTACACCTAAGAAGCAAAATGTTCAGCAGATTAGATGCAGGTATTTCCCCCATGGATTCAATTAAATTGTTGCTTTAGTAGGAAAAAGTAGTGTGCACACCACTAGTAAATATCAAGTGGGTGAACCCCACTTTTTATGGGTACAGCACACTGATAGGCTGTGTTGAAGTGGTGCACCTGCAACACCCTTTAAAGTTGGGCAGAAACCATGGTTGCATCACTACATAGTTATGTTAATATGGTGCACCATCTCTTAAAAGTGATACTGGACCACTTTAAAGTGCTGGGCAGCACTAAAAAGAGGTAAGGCTCTAGTAAAAAATGGCGATACAATGGGTTCATCACTTTCCAGTGGAAAACCCTAACATTTTGTGATGAAGCATCACTTTTAAGCGAAGCATCACGATGGTGCACCACTTTTCAGTGGTTCTACACACTTTTAAGGTACCGAATAACGTTCTAGTTAAGAAGCACCACTTTATAGTGGTGAAGACCACTATAAAGTGGCAACACCACTTTATAGTGGTCTTCACCACTATAAAGTGGTGCTTCTTAACTAGAACGTTATTCGGTACCTTAAAAGTGTGTAGAACCACTGAAAAGTGGTGCTTCTTAACCTGAACGTTATTTGGTATAAAGTGGTAAACACCAATAAAGTGGTGTTCTGTCATAAAATCTAATATCTGACCAACCCAAATGATTTTCTCATATTAAATTGATCATTTAATGTGGGAGAATAAACGGGAACAAGGGTTAAGATATAGATGTTCTTATAGATCTATTTAAGCACGGGGCCAATGGTAAAGGGGCCCATATGAGAAAAGGTCTATCAAAGAGAAAGGTTAACTAATGGAGCAAAAGACCTTAGGGTTGTCTTCATTAAAGCCTCCAAAGGTAAGTGTTAAAAGCTTTAAGACATAGTCTTTAAACTTTTACTCTTTAGTCACTAAAGTCCAAGCATGCAAGGGGGTAGCTTGCTTAAGCTAGGGATGTGCTTAAGCAGGGGGGCTGCCTGCTTACCAAGTTCAAAGTACTTGCTACTAAAGAGGGGGCGAGCCCTACAAAGGGGGGAGGTAGATAGTAAGTGATCACCTCACCAAGGACCCATACCCTTATGAAAGGAAAGGGGCCACTTGTCAAGTGTAGAGACACAGTTCTCAAGCAAGTAGGGGTTGTGCTTAAGCAGGGGCTGTGCTTAAGCAAGGGGGGTGCTAGCTTAGCCTCACAAAGGGAAAGAAGGAAACTTGTCAAGAGGATACACACCTTGCCCCAAAGGGAGCCCAGCTCTCATTGGCTAGAGGGCTACATGGCCCAATCAACTTCAAAGGAACTCTAGGAAAGAGGGTCGACCTAGCTAGCTCTCTCTCTCTCTCTCTCTCTCTCTCTCTCTCTCTCTCTCTCATTTGAGCCTCCCACGAGCTCTCTCTCCTTCATTCTTCCCTTCACACACTCTTGTGAAGCAAGGATTCCACCTCCTTCTCCAAGCTTGAGAAGTTGAGTGCCTACTACCACAAGCTCTTGGCTATGGATGCAAATCCACACAAGATAATGCTTATGCTTGCTTATCAATCTCTCTAATCTCCATTAACTCTATGCTAAGCTATGCTACAAGAGCTATGAGTGATTATGTGCAAGGGGTTATTTCTTTCTAGTAGAGCTACTTCTACTTCTCTCTTCTTCCTCACTCCCTGCTAGCTCTCCTCACCTTTCATGGTGTTTGAGGTCTTGGGATTGAGGCTGGGCATTTTTCAAGTTCATGCTAATCAGGTTTATTGTTGTAGTTATGATAATTCTTGGTGAGTGAAGCTTACCATCTTCATCTCATCAAGAAGATCTCAAGGAACACAAACAGTTGTATTGTAAACAAGTCTTCTGTCATGGAAGAATCTATAATACAAATGCCTATTGGAGGGGGGACCGGCTCCAACTAATCCGGTCCTCTATTGGTGTCAATTTCTCTAAACTCTCACTCTCTTTTACAAGTATTGATCATGCCATGTTAATGAAGTAATGTGTTAAGTGTTTCTCTCTCTCTATCCAAGCACTTTCTTTATCACTATACATCTACACACTAAAGAATACTCAAGGAAATGCTCAATATGTTATTTACTTTCCGCTCCAACTCAAGTTAAAAGGCTAATTCCATTACATTGGTATCAGAGCATTTGGTTTCTCTTTTCTTGCTTAAGAAGAGAGGTCCTTAAGTAGCCTATAAATGGTTGATGTTGTTAATTATATTAGGGTAAGTGGAAGTGGGATCTATTATCGATTTTGTTGAGCCCACTATGTGGGGGATGGTGCATAGGAGCTTTGGACTTAATAATGGAGTCTTTTTAGACTTGCCTACGGCTTTACCATTATTGAGCCATAAGAAGTCCGAAAGGAGCTAGCCCTTGGCAACTCTGCTATGTTAGACCTACTCCTCTACTCTCTATAATTAACCACTTCGAGCCGTGGGTGTAGATACTTAAGAGCCGATTTTCAAAGGCTAAGAGGAGTGGCAACTAAGGTTTTGAATTGCCAAAGCATACACTAAGTACATACATCAATTTTAACATGGCTGACAATAATCAAGAGAGTAGAATGAACATTGATAGCTTTGATTTTGCACATGAAGGTGCTAATGATGATGCTCCCATGTTTGTGAATTATCTCGTTACTAGGTTGCAGCAAGCTATGGGCAACCCTGCTTTGCAAGCCGAAGTTACTCAACAACTTCATGCTAATGGAATTTCCCTTCCTCTCCAAGAGGAGAGAGAGCTTAGGAGGCCTCTTAAAGAGACCCCCAAAAGAAGACTCTCTCCCATTCGAGAGGAGGAATCCAAGGAGCAAGAAAGCAATGAAAGTTTAAGTTTCTCTGAAGATGTGGCTCCACTCCCCCCAAGAGGAAAAGATCAACACATAGTCCTCCTCAACATTCTGAAAGGCAAGAGAGGAAACAAAGGAAGAAAAGGGCTAGGAAGAGGTCACCCTCTTCTCCTTCTTCTTCACCTTCCTCCTCTTCCGACAAAAGTTATCGCTATTCTCCTAGAGAATACAAGAGGGGAGGACATCACAAATCATTTCCTGCATGGTGAAGGTCACAAAAACTAAAGAAGTTCAAGGAGGGAGGAAAGAGTATCTCTTTTCTCACCCATGATGGCACCTTTGGTGCTACCGACAAAGTGTTGGCCTTCATTCAGCAATTTGATGCGGCCTTTGGAGATGAGGGTGTTTTAGGGTTTAACTACTCCCCTGTTCATACTCACGAGCACGACACAGACAACATACTTATCATCCAATGACACGACTAACCCGTAGGTGCACGTAGGCAATCTCGTTAGCTTGTCAGGCTGAGACCAATCTACACATACGCACTTTTATGATGCATCAATCACTAACCCTGGTAGAATGCAACCCACCCTATCCCTTGACTCTCACAACACAGTTTACACTTCTAATGAACTCAGAATCGCATCAAACTTACTAGGCACCATCCTCTCACTAGGAAATACTTACCTATAAGTCTAATCTCACTAGATTTGAACCCTAGCTATCTCGAATGCTGTCGCGATAGACCAACATGTCATAATCCAAAAGTGGGCAAAACTTAAGTTTATCACTATCTGTGTGTAGCTAATCTCTTTCTCATTCCATGAAGCACTTGATTATTGAAAACAGACACCGTTTGTGCTACTTACAAGCAAAACAAGCTCGAGGAAGAATCGATCGTGATCAACTCAAAACGGCGAATGCGTGGCATGGGTGCGTAGCTCTCGGAGAGACTATCGCGGTGGTGTGGTCGCGTCGTGAATCCGGTGAGGGAGAAGCGCGTAGCGAAGAGGATAAGACACACTCACTCTCTCTCACTCTCTCTCTCTCTCTCTCTCTCTCTCTCAGACTCGTATGACACAGGATTAATTCAAATGTTATTCAAAAAATGGTTCTAAGGTGACTTTTATACTTTAGTCACCTTAGCTCAAAAAATGTACATGGGGTTCTCTTGCTCATGATTACAAAAGTGGGAATAAATTTGAGTCCTGACTAACTGACTAATATTTACATAATCCAGACGAGTGGATCAAACTGATAAGACGTCTTTGACATAAAAAATGGAATTTGATATGCTTTACAAATGGGCTCATTACAACAGTTGGACCAATGGGGCTCCAACACTCCCCCCCTCCTAGTTCATGTCTACCACGACATGATCATCTTTGTCTTTATTGTTGTTGTCGCCTTTCTTGAGTGATTTGCTGTAGAAACGCATCATAGCGCATAGAGTCACTTGCCATTAATGGGCCAAATTTTTTTGACTTATACATGAAGAAGACCGTGTAAAATGCTTCTTCAAATGTCTGGAGATGGTAGCTTGGCAGAAACATCAGCCGTTTGAAATAAGCATACAATACCGGCTCTGTCGGTGGCCCACTTAGATAGTATGACAATTCTGAGATGCTTCTTTCAGTATTCATATACTCTGATGTCCAGCTTTCTGAGAAGGTTGTGAGACAAGCCAAAAATGTGCGAGCTATTTTACATAGCATCTTGTAGGATAGGTCAGGAGAGCCTCCGAATTCTGCTATGGCGCCCTGCAGGGTTTTCACCATGTAAGAACCGGATATTCTCTCTCCCTCTGCTGGCCCTGGCATTACTGGATAATTCAGCCATGTCGGATTTCTTCTCTGTAGTGCTTTATGTTGGCTGTAGGTGTATGTTCGGGGAGTTGGGCAAAAAGTTCTGTCATTCCTCAGCTTAGGCGGTGCGTTGACTAAGTGGATCAAGTTATGAGGATGGTCCAATAGCCATTGACGCCTCCACTTTGGCTGGTTGTCCACTATTCTGTTTTGCCGTTCCCTATCTTGTACTTCTCCTTCAAATACTGGCACTTGTTCTTCTTTTTCGAGCTGCCGTTGATGTGTTAGAGTCTCATAATTTAGTAGAGCATAAGGTAACATAGGCGCATTCCATTCTTGCCGTAGCTCTGTTGCTGTTCTGCCCGATTTGGAAAGCCCTTGTAGCAACTCCTTTTCGAGTTGCATAGCCTTGTACCATATCATTTCTGTTTGCTTTTCCATCTGCTCGGCTAGCCTCGACTCTTCCATCTTCGTGACTGAATCTTCTTCTGTCTCTTGGTCTTTGGAGCTGGTTTGATCAGTCTGCGTATGTGCCTCCTGTTCATCTGAATCTTCGTTGTACTCATCTTGACCCCCATAAACTTCGGCGAGTCCAACCAAATTCGTTGTTACTGGCTCCATGTGCACTCATCCCTGTCCTTGGTGCTGCCCTGCACTTTGTAGACTTGCGATTTGTGCGGTCATTGTTCTACTATTGATTTGTAGAGCTTGAAATTCCATGTCTTTTTTAGCAGCCGACTCCTCTAACTGTTTTATCTTGATATGCAGGTTTTCATTTTCTTCCCTAAGTGATTTGGAAACAATGCTTTCCATTTCACTGTCAGGAGCTGGTCCTTGTTGTTGTTCAATTTGCAAATCTGAAATTTGTCTTTGTAGTTCACCTTCTGCTCTAAGCGCACTTTCAACAATCATTAAACGCTGTTTTCTTTCTAACTCCAACTCCCTCTTTAGTGCAGCCACTTCCTCTTCTGGATGGACTACTGGTGTTGTTGGTAGCGACATTTTTTGCTTTTTAGCGCGTTCGATTTCTCTTGCTTGGATATCTGTTACTGTTCTTAAATCTTTGACTTCAATTTGTAAGTCATCGATGACGACTTGCAAACTTGTGATGTCCTCTAGCGCATCTTGCTTTTCCTTTTCCAACTGTTGGATGTGTTCGTCTCTTTCACTGACATCTTCAAGGAACACGTTTATTGTATCTTCACATATGGCATTGAAGTCTTCCGATTCCTGTAAATTTTCCTTGAGAAGATTTACTGTGCCTTTGAGCCCCAATATTTCAGTATCTCTGATGCTGATCAGCTTTAGAGTGTCTTCCCTTTGCTCTTGCAGTCTCTGAACTTCCTCATCATTTTTTTGTAGCTTCATTTTGTTGGACCGGTTCTGATCAGCTAACCATTGACTGTGCAGTCTTGTTCGGTTTAGTATTGTCGCCATTGACTGCAAATCTTCATCTATAGTAGCTTCCAGCTCAATTTCTTGAGAGGAGGAAGCTTTATCTTTAGACTGATCCACCACCTTTTGCTTGCCTTTATCACTTTGTGATATGGTTCCAGTGTTTTGGCATCTATTTGTTCCTTCTTCTTCTTCCTGTTCACTGGGTGGTGTGTGAACTCTGTCATCTCGATGTGAGCTTTCTGAATGCGAAGTAGATTCAGTAGGTGGGCTAGATTGCCTCTCACTTGTATCTGGCCTTGGAGATGGCGGCGGTGTCTCCTGATCACGTGAGGTCGGCCTCAGCTGATCTCTCAAAGTTTGGAGATCCTCCTCTTCTAGTAGCAGTTCTGGCTCATCCCTCGCATTTCTTTCTTGGATGTATTTCTCGAACCAGTCCAGCTCAAAAGCTGGGTTGTTTCTATTCTTCGTTCTCAGTGTGAAAGTGCTATTAGACGGTTTCCAAGTGGCGCCTACATCGCCTCGTAGAGATCTTTCTAGAGCAAACCCTTCTAGCATCCTTTCCATCTTTGCTATCTTCTGCAACTGGTGTTGTTTTCCATTTCCGCTTTTCGCTTCTTTAGTCGGGCATCTTCCTCTTCAGTTATTTTTTCTTCAGCCATCTTTTCTTGTGTACTTCTTGTCACTCTTTCCAGCTTGCGTCCTCCAATGGTATTAATAGATGCCGGTACTTTCCTTTGTGATCCGTCTTCGCTATTTTCCCTTAATACCAGCCAGCCGTTCTGATGAGGGGCAGGTGGCAACTAATTTTCCGCGCCTATGGCATGGTATATTACTCTGGTTAGGACTTCTCCTCCTGCAATGTAATTGGGTCTGTCCTGCCTTAGCTTTGTCATTTCTTCAAACAAATATGACGCGTGATCTATGTAGAACTCACGGGTCATTCCCAAAGCCCATGTCAATGTGGTTGAGATGCTCCGGTGCGGTGTAGTGTATCTTGGCGGCCTTTTGCTGTAGCTCAACAAACACTGACTATAGATCTGTGTCAGCTCTCTTACTTCTGGGTTTGCTATGAGTTCGAAAGAAGGTAGTTTGGACTTTTGCAAGTAAACTGTGAGATTTTTTCTTCTTTCTCTCATGTTTGCTCCTTGATCTGACAGTTTCAATGCCTCTTTGATGATCTCTTTGGTGATCTGGATCTCCATCACTTCATTATCCATGCCTGCCACTCTGCAAGTTCCATCTTCTTGGATAGTCTCTATTAGATGATGTACCCTCTTGAAATCTATCCCTACTGGTGGTAGTGACACAAAGTTCCACAAGCCGACTTTTTTGAGCCATGACCTTTGCGGTGATCTTTTCGAGTAATTCTCTGCCTCCTTGGGAATCATCACCGTATCCACTAAGTTTCTTTTGTCATCCACATATGAACCTTGATATATCTGAAAGGCCGCTGCTTGTTGCACATCTGCAGGTATCCATGTGGCTGCTGGCTTTAAAGAATTGGGTAGAAGTGCATAGGGTGCTGCACCTTCCGTTGCCAGGTTCTTGCCTTTTCTTTTTCCCTAAGAAGCATCCATAGATCCTGTCATCACAATTATCAGTTAATGCACAAACATAGTACTACTCTCCTAAATTGATTACCACTTAATCATGCATCTAGATGAGCCTTCTTAATCCCAAGATTAGTTAAGATAAAAAATGTTAGCAGATAGACAAGTTCTTCCATTGTGCGACTTTGGCGGCTTTAAATTGATGTTGTTGGTGAAGGAGAACAAGTCCAAATGCCTTGAAACTTTGTGTGGTGTATTCTCTCATGGCATGTAAGGTCACTCCATAAGCCAAAGCTCAAAATCTGTCCCTTTGCTACTTTTTCTTAGTCTATCGTGATAGACTATCATTTTTTTGATATGGGTCCTTTTTTGCAGTTGTGACTCCACCACTTGGTTTCCCATACCTTGCACATGGTCTGATCCCCTTTTCACCTCAAATGAATGTCAAGTGACCCCTTTTTGGATCAACTCCTAATTTTCCAGATTCCCTTCAGAGAGATGTTGGTCTATCTCCTTCATTTTGTGTTGTTTTGGGCTCAAATTTAGTGGGTGGTCATCTTGCATCATGTTGAAGACAACTGCTAATTCAGATTTTTGATAGGATGGTCCAGTATCCCTCTGCTTGGTCTATCGCGATAGACTGGGACTTAGTGCCAGTTTTTCATTTTCTGGCTTTGTGACCATCTGTCTGCCTTCTCCCAGTTGATGCAAGGTTTCTTGACCCCTTACATGTAAATTTTACCTGTCTGCCCTTAAGAATTTCTGTTCTGACTCTGAGTTGTTTGCATGTCTTTCTCAGCTTGCTATATGAGTCCATCTTGGCACCAAATTTGGTGTACTGCCTTCATTTGCTTCCCCAAGTCTAGCTTATAAAAATTTGAAAAGTCTTTCCCCCCAAAAATTGTTGCAGCAAGTCTATCGCGATAGACTGAGCTTTTTGGCCAAAATAGATTTTTCTGGCACTTTGACTTGATATTGGTGGTGAACATTCCTTGTTAGCACCCCTCATGAAGCCAAGGTCAATGTTTCCCTTATCTAAGTGCAAGTTCAAGTCTATCGCGATAGACTGGGCACTTTGTCATTTTTACCAGTTTTTTGATGTTAGTTGACATTCATGGTGTTAATAGGCCCTCCTAGACACACACATCAAGTTTTAATCAATTTAGCAGAATGTACTCCCTGTTTGCAGCACTTAGCTAGTCCTGAAGTCGAAGTAGACCACTTAGGTGATAGTCGCGGTTCCTTTTGGTCTTTGTATGATTCCGGCTGTCTTCTACTTCCTTTTGACCTTCCATCCAAGCAGTCGGTTGTTGTTTTGGTGTTTGAAACACCAAGAACGACCATTTGGACGTCTTTCTGGCCTGTTGCTGGCATTTTCCCTAGTGGAAGAACTTTTTTTCTGTTGAAGATGATGAAACAGGAAACAGAAGGAAGACAACAACTCAGAGTAGGAAGAAGATGGAGAAGGAGAAGACACAGAGCTTGCGTACGAGATCTCTGTAGTCTCTCTCTCTGTATTAGAATAATAGTGTATACAAACTCAGAGCTACAAAGCTTATATGAAACCCTAAGAGATAAGGTGTCCTTTCACACTGGATGTCTAGGGAGAAAAACCCAGTGGGAGAAAAGTGCCCCTGGTGAAGCGCGTATACACACTAACACTACTGCATGTCTACAAATCCCCCCTGTAGTGATAGTGTGAATCCGTACAAGGTAGCAGATCATCATGTGTATGAGAGTAAGCCCAAAGCTTTTCGGAAAGCTTCAAACTTTTCTCGTGATAACGCCTTCGTAAATAGATCTGCAATGTTATCCTGTGTAGGACAGTAAGTTAGTGTGATCTCCCCTGCATGTAGCCTTTCCCTGACATAGTGGTAGTGAACCTCTATGTGCTTTGTTCTTGCATGAAATACTGGATTCCTTGCAACTGCCATAGCACTCTGACTGTTAGTGAAAATGGTAGTGGGTGCCTGTTGACACTCACAAAGATCTGCCAATAACCTGCGTATCCATACACAATCAACTGTTGCCATGAAAGCTGCCCTGTACTCAGCTTCACAAGTTGATGTAGCCACTGTGGGTTGCTTCTTGCTTAGGCAAAATATACATGCATTTCCCAAGAAAAAACAATTACCACTTGTGGAATGTCGTGTGTCAAAATCACCAGCCCAATCTGAATCGCTATAACCAAGAAGCTGCATACAACTGTGCTTTCCATACATATCCCCCCTTGGAAAGAACATGGCAAGATTAGGGGTACCTGAAAGGTAACGAAGTATGCGCTTCACAGCCTGCCAATGATGCATACCTGGGCTGTGCATAAATCTGCTTGCTTGTGAAACCCCAAATTGAATGTCTGGACGAGTGTTGCCTGCCAAATATATCAAGCAACCAACGGCTGCTGCATAAGTATGTACATCAAAAGGTTCTCCAGCATCGTGCATGCTCAACTTTGATCCAGTTTCTACGGGTGTAGAGATTGGCTTACAATTTTGCATACCAAACTTGTCCAAAATTTTATGCAAATATTTTGCCTGCAACATGTATATGCCATCCTCTGATTGCACAAACTGAATACCCAAGTAATAATGTAGCAAACCAAGATCAGACATCTCAAAGGTTTTTCTCAAAGCATCTTTAAATGCTTCAATTTCATCTGCAATATTGTCTGTAAGAAGCATATCATCCACATAAAGTGTTAGCATAATGAGAACTCCATCTCTCTTTTTGACATACAAAGTACTTTCTGTTGGACTATTCTGAAATCCCTGGCCAATCAAATAAGTATGTATCTTCTCATACCATGCTCTTGGAGCCTGTTTGAGACCATACAAAGCTTTACGCAATCTACATACCTTTTGCTCTTGACCTTTTACAACAAAACCACTTGGTTGACTTACATAAACTTCTTCCTGCAAATCACCATTCAAAAAAGCAGTTTTGATATCCAACTGATGCATTTTCCAACCATGATGAGCAGCAATTGCAACTAGTGATCTAACTGTGGACGCACGAGAAGTAGGAGCAAAGGTTTCATCATAATCTATGCCTTTCTGTTGCGCATAGCCTTTTGCCACAAGCCTTGCTTTGTACCTGTCAACAGTACCATCTTGTTTCCTTTTTACCTTAAAAACCCACTTTGTACCAATAGGATTTTTACCTGTAGGCAAGTCCACTAGATCCCATGTATGATTCTTATGAATAGAATCAATTTCTTGCTGCATAGCATCTTTCCACTGAACACACTCTAAAGCTTGTTCAAATGAATCATGCTCATCTGCATCACAAAGAGTGCTAAAGCAAGCCAAATCTACTTGCTCTCTACCAAAAGTAGTACCAGCACGTGTTTTTCGTGGCAACGGTGCATCCAACTTGCTATCCTGCAAAGTTTTCTGAACCCATTTAGGCAAGGTTCTTTCTTCCTTGAGAACTTCTTGCTCTTCACGCACAATTTCCTCTACATCATGAGGTGTCACATGCTGATCAAAAGATTGATCAAGATTATCAACCTGTTGTGATTCTTGATTCTCCACAAAAGAAGGAAGCAAACCTTCAAATACATCATGTGTCTGCATATGCGGTACATCAAAAGCAACCATAGGTTGAGCAGTAGTTTCTGCAAAAATTACATCACGATTTTAAAAAATCTTGTTTGTAGCAGGATTGTAAAGTCTATAACCTTTACTTCCACTACGGTACCCCACAAATATACATTTGATTGCCTTATCATCAAGCTTCCCACGTAATTGCTGAGGGATGTGAGCATAAGCAAGACAACCAAAAACACGAAGATAACTGACTGAAGGTTTTCTGTCATACCAAGCTTCATATGGAGTAATGGTCTTCAAGGCACGAGTAGGACACCTATTCAAAACATGTGCTGCACAAGCAACTGCCTCCATACATAGCTTATGAGGCAAACTCTTAGCCTTGAGCATACATCTAGCCGTCTCCATTAAAGACCTGTTCTTCCTTTCTGCAACACCATTCTGTTGTGGTGTGTATGGCATAGTGCATTGGTGTTTAATGCCTTTCTTTCCCAAAAAATCCTTAAATGCACCTGACATGTATTCACCTCCTCGATCGGTACGAAGAGTCTGTACTTTGCAACGTGTTTCATTTTCAACCATGGCGACATAATGTTGAAAAACTGCAAACACATCTGACTTTGCTTTGAGTGGATACACCCAACAAAACCTGGAAAAGTCATCAATGAAGGTCACAAAATAAAGGCTGTTTCCTATAGATGGCGTCCTCATAGGACCACATATATCACTGTGTACAAGCTGCAACTTTCGTGTCGCTCTAACTGAACCATCCTGCGAAAATACAAATCTGTGCATCTTTCCAAGAACGCAACCTTCACATACATGTCTTGGTGGCATCTCCAATAAAGACAAATCATGCACCATATTATGACGTTGTAAAGTCATCAAACTGCCATAACTAACATGCCCAAATCTAGCATGCCACAACTCAGCATCCTGCATGGCCTGAGTCTTTGTTTCTGCAAACATACCTGAATCTACTTTTCATAACGATCTAGCACAAATAGTCCATTTTCCAGCGTACCTGTAGTGATAAGAGAATAACCATTCTCTCGATCTCGTACAACACATCTGTCATCCTCAAAAATGACCCGAAGACCATTTTTTGCAAGAGAGGATACAGACAACAAATTCTTCTTGATCCCTGGAACATATAAGACATCTGGCAAGCATAAATCTGAACCATCTGAAATGGTAATCAAAATCTTACCAACGCCTTTGATTGGATAAGAAGCATTATTTGCACAAGTCACCTTCTTTCCTGCTGGAGCTGCATCCAATGAACAAAACAAATCCTTCCTTGAAGTAATATGCCTGGATGCACCACTATCAAAGTACCAGATCATTTGTGTCTTGTCAACACTGTAAGCAGAAAAATCTGAACATACTACAAAAGCATAAGAATCCTGCACAAAGTTTGCAGACTCTTCTTTAGCTGTAGAAGAATTACCAGAAGCTGAAACAACCAAACTTGACTCTTTCTTCTTTTCTTTAGCAATTCGATTTTTACACTCACTAATGTAGTGACCAGGTTTCTTGCAGTAGTGATATTTACCTTTCTTCTTGGACTTGTCAGAATCACCTTTAGACTTCTCTGAAGACTGTCCTACACCAGACTTGGAGTGATGAACACTCTCTTTACCCTTGTTTTTGTTATGTACAACAAGAGCATGATCCATACCATCCACCTATAAAGACTTGTTCTTACGTGATTGATCCTCCTGCAATAGCAAAGCCACTAACTCTTCAAAATGAAGAGACTCAGGATTAGCTCACAAAGACAGAGTCAAAGAAGTTTGAAAAGTCAAATAAGATGGTGGTAGTGAATTGAGTGTTTTGGAAACCAAGTCCTTCTCTGGAATCACTTCATCAATGCTAAGCAATTGCTCTTTAAGATCCCCGATTTTTGTAAGATGCTCGACGATATCGTCACCTTCGTCCATCTGTATTTTGTCAAGTTGTTTCTTCAAAAACTCTATTCTGGGAGCGTTTCTTCCTCCAAACATAGCTTGCAGAGTGTTCCAAGCATCCTCAGAAGTTCTGCAAGATCTAATATGTGGTGTGATTGTCCTCTTTATGGTTAAGGCAATCACAGCCATAGCTTGTGCATCTTTAGTATCCCATCTCTTTTGCTCTGGAGTGACTTGTGAGGGTCCTGCACCAACAGCTGCACCACGACCAGGCGTGGCAGGTGCAATGCTACCTGGACGAACTTCATCTCCAGATACATAATCCCACAATCCTTTACCAACCAAAACATTTTTGGCCATAAAAGAACAAAGAGAATAGTTGGTACCATCCAATTTGTCTTCGGATGTAAACGCACCAAAAATCTCTTTCTCCGTAGATTGAGCCATACTGTGGATGCACACAAGAGAGCAAAAGAACCTCCAAGAGATTCACAAATCTCCTCTCCAATGCAAGCAAAACTCTACACAAAATCTCAGCACAAAGCTAAGACAAGCTGCTTCCCAAAAGAACTGTTTACCTGAAGAAAATCTGTCAAAAAGCACACCCTCTTGATTTAAACGCCTCCGAAAAGTAACTTCTGCTACGCTGCTCAGAACAAAATTCTGAGGGCTCTAACGGCTTCGAAAGGGGGGTAAAACTACACGTCGCCTGCTCAGAATACTCCCGGAACGTCGAGGATGCTCCCACGAGCAAATTTTCCGAAAACTGCCTGAAAACTGCAATTGCGCGCGCGGACGCGAAAATGCAAGTAGAGGCTCTGGAAATCACCTTGCTCTGATACCAATTGTTGAAGATGATGAAACAGGAAACAGAAGGAAGACAACAACTCAGAGTAGGAAGAAGATGGAGAAGGAGAAGACACAGAGCTTGCGTACGAGATCTCTGTAGTCTCTCTCTCTCTGTATTAGAATAATAGTGTATACAAACTCAGAGCTACAAAGCTTATATGAAACCCTAAGAGATAAGGTGTCCTTTCACACCGGATGTCCAGGGGGAAAAACCCAGTGGGAGAAAAGTGTCCCTGGTGAAGCGCGTATACACACTAACACTACTGCATGTCTACATTTTCCTGAGTGGACACATTCCATCTCGTAGTTGACCTCCTTTGGATGTTTCTTGTTGAATTTGGTGTAATTTTGTCACTTGGTCGGCCCATTAGAGTATCGTGACGCTTTGTGCGGTTTTTGTCAGATAGGGACTTTAGGCTCCGTTTTGATGAACTTTTTCATAATCTAACCCTTCAGTCGGTTTGTCGAGGTCATTGGCTTGCTGTCTATGAATTTTGGCTCATTTTCGATCACCTTGGTTTTGTCGCCCATTTGCAGGTCTTGCTAAATTAGGGTTTTCTAAGCGGCTTCCTTCACGCTTACCGAGGTCATAGGCTCGATCCCTAAGCTATTAGCATTGTGCCTTTCACTTTTGGTCCCATTTGGTGGCCTCTAGGTCTCCCTAACAACCATTCTACCGTATGTGTGCACAGGTTGTGATTGTGATGCCGGCTAGGTTTTGCGACTAACTGAAGTAAACAACACTTAGAGTCAATGTTGACGAGCATACCTCTCATATCTGATGTCGATCTGGTGACCGTGCGCGATGGATGAGCTCCTGGAATTCTCAACTGCTGTAGGGAGCTCTCTCTCTCTCACTATGGAAAATGACTCAAATGAGGGATTTCTAGACTAGTCTCTCTATATGTAGTCGAGACTTCGACACCAAATTTTCCCATCTTTTACCTGTGGCCATAAGTTTTTGCGAGATGCGGTTTAGGCTCGCAAATTTCCTGATTTGGACTTCGGTTGCTCCAATTTTACCATTTTTGTAGATTTCTCCTTTTGGAGGTCCCTTCATGACGGTGGTCATTTTGCTCTGTCACCTTTGCAGTCCTTATTTTTTCTGTGTCTTCTTTACCTTGCTCTGATCAGGCGTCTCTTCTTTTGTGTTTCCATCTGGATTGTGGATTTTTTTTCTATAATTTTTGCTAGAAAATGGCTAAAATAAAGCAAATAAATCCCAAAATAACCCGAAAATAGCAATTCTAACCTAGAAAAATACCAATGAGAAGCAAAACACTTTGTAGCTCACTTTTCTCTCATCTATGTACAATCTCGCTCACTATCGTCAACCTTGGCCTATTTTTTGTTGTTTTTAGACAATTTTTGGCCAGATTTGACTCTCTTTATAGTCTATACACATCCCTAGGGGCTCATGAATGATGATTTGGTCCCCGATTTTGATTAATTATGAGGGCATATTCTTTTTCCAAAAATCACACAATAAAACGCACAAAATGGTTGAAAAATTTCTCGCAAACATTGCCCTCTAATATATGACATGATGAGTCCGCATTTGGAATGCCTCCCCCCCTCCTAGTCGGAGTCCTCCCGGACGATAGGGTATCGTCAAGGGTATGTGTTGTGCATGGGTTTGAACTCGTGCTAATGCAGGCCTTGTAATATAGCCCTATATGCATGTACGGTCAATGCATGTAGAATGAATGTATGCAGTGCAAGAGGAAGGTATAAGCGATTCGCTTATTGGCATTTGTCGTCGAGGTTTCCTGTGGTATCTTGAATTGGCTGGCAGATTTTCTTTGCAAGTAGTAGTTGTAACTCCACCGCCCGTTGTTTGATTGTTTTCCACTGGTTTTGAATTGGCGTATGTGGTTCCTTTGAAATCGCTATTGTCGTATCTGGTGGAACATTCTCTCTTGCTGCCTTGATGATTTGTGTTTGATACATCCTTGTAGTTTTTGTTGTTGATTCTGTTTGTTTCCTCATGCTGTTTGTATGATGTTGCTTGACCTTGACGGTTGTAGATAGCTGCACGATTGTCATCTTTGTCCGCCCATGTTTTGTTGTTGGCTCGTTTTGAATTGGCACTTTTGGCCTCCATACCAATATAGTCCGTTGCGTATTTGACAGATTGACTATGTTTCTTTGAAGATTTGCTGGCTTTCGGTGTTGTGTCTGTTCTTCAAACTCCTCTTTTATAGGAATTAGGTTGTCGCGCCTTATCCACACTTTGTATTGCCGCTTTTGATGTAATTGTGCCTCGGTCAGCTCTGTACGCCGTACCCAAACTTGCCTGGTTCCCTGCATGGTTGCTGATTTTTGATAAGACGTTGCTGGACTTGTAAACTTTGTTTGTTGTTGGACAGATTTTTGCGATTGTATTGAATTTTGTTTCCTCCTTGATATGAATTGGTTATATGATAAGAAGGGTTCTGAAAAGTTTTCCTTTCTGAACAGTGCCTCATTCGTATCCAAATCAATGAATACCCTGTTATCTTTCATCCGTGACACTGCTAAGATACACGGAGTTGCTGACCTACTTGGTGGCAGTACATGGAATTTTGTAGTGTACAGGTGTGCCTGCACTGTGATTGGTATTATAATAGACCACATCGTGGTCACCTCATCACCCGACGCTACTTTCAACCTGTGTGTCTCTGGAATCGTCTTCATTGGTCCAAGTTTCTGAAAGAGCTCAAAGCTGATGACATTCATTTTTGCTCCAGTGTCAAGCAATGCATAGATTTCAACTTGTTTTGTGCCTGCATAAGCTTTTATGTAAGGACTACACCATGTATCTTCCAAGTCGTTGATGATGCTATTGTCCTGAGCCCTAAGGTCTGTCATGGTCTTTTCTAATTCTTCGCTTTGTATATCCGCTTCGTTTGTTTGGGATGTTGAAAGAGGATATTCGTCAGTCATCATTGGGGTGACCATGTTTATTGTCCCGAGAAACTGCTTTCGTTTAGCAATCCGTTCCTTTGCTTCTTGCTGTGCTTGGTCTTGAATTCGTTGTTGTTCCTGTCTATATGTTTTTCCATAATGCAGTTGAAACAACATTTCCGGTGTTAAAGGGAGATGATATTTTTTTAAATGACACCCACTAATCCAATTCGGCATTTCTTTTCCATCTAGTGTCGACAGTTTTACTGCTCCGCTGGACGATATTTCTTGGATCAAAGAAGGTCCCATGCCCCTTTTTTTTATCTTTTTGGCATGCTGTTTAAGGGTGTATACTAAGACATAGTCGCCCGTTTTAAAGTCCTTGTTCTTGACATGTTTGTCAAAAAACTCTTTCTGTTGTCTTTTTTTTGCATAGATGGCCGCTACAGCGTTGAGTCGTAACTCATCTAATTTTTCAAGGTCCTCTAACCGCTCTGAAAGTTCATGCCCCGTCCAGTCCAACTTTTTGCTACCCTTAGTGTGGGGATCAAAAAGTCAATAGGCATATATTGCATTTAACCCATATACCATATTAAATGGTGTAGCATTGAGTGTTGTTTTATATGCAACTCGATAAGCCCACAATGACGAATAGAGCATCTGATCCCAATCTATTCTTGTTTCACTAACCAGTTTTGTGAGAACCGTGCACAATACTTTGTTGGTCGCTTCCGCTTGGTCATTGGCTTGTGGATGATAGGGTGCAGATTTGCGATGAATTACCATAAACTCATTTAAGAGATGTTGGATAACTTCATTTACAAAGTGTGTCCCTCTATCACTTACCAGCTCGATTGGAAGGCCATAACGTGTAAACACATATTCAGATAAGAATTGTGCCGTGGTTCTAGCGTCTGCTTTCGTTGTGGCTTTTGCTTCCACCCATTTGGTCATGTAGTCCGTGGCCACTATGATATATTGTGCTTGTTAACTATACACTGGTGGAGTGATAGGTTCAACAAAGTCCAATCCCCATTTAGCGAATGCTCGAGCACTCATCATTGGTCTTAAAGGCATTTCGTCTCTTTTAACTCGTACCTTAGTGCGTTGACATTCATCACACCTTTTCACTAATTCTGTTGCGTCTTGAATCATGGTCGGCCACCAAATCCCTGCAACCATAATGATTTTTACGGTTCTCTCTGCTGAAAATGACCACCTGCTATGCCTGCATGAGCCTGTTCCAATAATGGAAAGTAGTCATTTTCATGAGGAACTAACCTCAGCTGGTCATCAGTTCCTCTTTTATACAATTGGTCACTAATGATGGTATACCTATTCGCTTCGATTTGTAAAGCCTTTTGTCTGGCTTTAGACCAATCTCCTGGTAGCTCCTTATTAGTCAAATAATCCAGAATAGCATGACTCCATGAGGGTGCTACTGTCACTTGGTATAATGTGGCATAATCCACAGTGGTATTGGATGTGCAAAAGTCGCATTTCTTGATGTAATTGGCTACATCGCCTGCCATTCCTGGCCAATACACTCCAAGTCTTCTTAAATGTAAATACATAATTTGATTTCCTCTATGGAATCCCCCTGTTTGTGTGTGGGCCTCCTCTAGATACGCTTCGCACTCCTCTGGGCCTATACACAATCTTAGAATCCCATCGTTTCCATGATGGTACATTCTTCCCGCAAGCATTATGTATTTCGTGCTTGTCTAATGTCTTCCACCGTGTGTTTGTCGTCAAGATTCATTCCATATGTCAGCAACGGAATAATTTGCTATGACCATTTCGGCACCATCTCTATATTAAATAGGTATGCGTCTGGGAGATCATCATCTACTCCGGTAGCTTTTTTGCCCTGTAGTAATCGAGAAAGGTGGTCTGCTCTTTGATGAGTTTTTCCTTTCTTAACCACTACCGTAAAATCAAACTCCAGCAACACAATGAACCATCTTACAATTCTTCCCGTGTTGCAAGGTTTGTTTACTAAGTATAAGAGTGCCTGATGATCCACAAAGAATGTGAATTTGTTCGCAAGTAAGTAATGCCGGAATTTCTTTACGGCATATATCATATCCAATCCTTCTCTTTCAGTGGTAGTATAATTCTTTTCTGCATTGTTGAGTTGTCTACTAGCATAACTGATTGGAAAATCCGTCTTTCCCTCATCTAGTTGTGCTAGTATACAACCTATTGCAAGTGCCGAAGCATCTACATGTACATGGAAGATCTTTGACCAATCTGGTGCTTTTAGAATTGGTGCAGATACCAATGCATCTTTTAATTTTTGGAATGACTCCTCACATTCATTTGTCCAAATGAAGAGCGTGATTAGACTATACAAGGGTTTTGCTATTACAACGTACATGTAGATAAAACGTCGATAGTATCCACAATGTCCCATAAATGATTGTACCTCTCGTACAATGTTTGGTCTTGGCAATTCTATGATCACCTTCACCTTGTCTTCATCAGTGGTAATTCCATTAGCCGACACTATGTGGCCTAAGATTTTACCTTGTCGTACCATGAATACGCATTTTTCTGGGTTGAGGCAAATCCTATACGTTCTGCATTTTTCGAATACCTTTCTCAGATGATCTATATGGTCTTCTCTCAATAGCGAATAGACACACAAGTCGTCCATGTAAATATCCAAGAATTTTTGCAAGTATTCTTTAAAAGCGTGTGTCATTAATCTCTGAAATGTGGCTGGAGCATTGGTCAAGCCAAATGGCATTACCCTAAACGCATATATGCCCCATTCTGTTGCAAATGCTATTTTGTATTGATCTTCTAGTTTGACCCCCAATTGGTTATAACTAGAGAATCCGTCCATAAAGCTATAGGCTTGCTTGCCAGCCACTTGTTCCAAGACGTGTTCAGTGATAGGTAGAGGGTAGTTGTCTCTTATAGTTGCTGCGCATACCTTCTTGAGATTTACACACACTCGTAATTTCCCGTTTTTCTTAGGTACCACCACTATCGGGGACACCCAGTCCGTGTGTTCTATCTCATAAATAAATTCAGCCTCCATAAGTTTGTCTATCTCCTCTTTTATCCTTTTGGAGAATGTCTCATTGTACGTGTATGGACGTTGTTTGCTTGGCTTTGCATCAGACTTCAGAGGGATTGAATGTTCACAAATGTTAGGATCCACTCCCTTCAAATCTCTGTACGACCAAGCACATACATCTCGAAATTCCTTAAGTGTTTTGATCAGTAAGTCCTCCTCTTCCCGACCTAGATTTGTGGCAATGTAAGCATGTCGAGGATTTTCTCCTGGCTCTTCTAAGTCTATTTTCTTGGCGTTCTCTGGCCCGTCGTAGGACTCGTTTGATTTAGGCTCTCTCATTGGTTGTTGAACCACCAATCTTCTTTCCTGAATGGTGTACTTACAATAGTGAGGAGGTACATCTATCTTTTTACTCCCATCACTAGCGTTCGTTCCATCACTACTTTCCATTTCAGTTGTCCATACATTTTTAATTTTTTGTTTCCACTCATTGTATCTCGTTTTCCGTTCAATTTTCGTCATAATTGGACTACCATAGACATTCAGTTTTTCTGTTGGAACTCTTTTTTTTGGTTTGCTGGTTTTCTTAGGTTTCAACAGTCTGGACTTAAATCCTGAGTCTTTAGCAACCTTAAGAAATCTTCCTGACACTTTATCCTTAGCACAATCAACAGCATGAATGTTCATAAGGAAATGTGTCTTACCCTCAAACTCCGGCATGGGTCTCAACCTGGTTGGTGTACTGATGTGGTGTCGTTTACTCTTGTATCTTTTTTGACGTCTCTCATTTTGGTTTGGGAAATTATAGAAGACGTCATTGTCTTGATCTTGATTGTCGTCTCCCTCTGTATTTTTCGACTTCTCGTCATCCGCGTTATCCTTGTTTTCACTTTGATCAGAAGAATCATAAAATTCTTCTCCTTCCTGCTTGATTTGTTTAGTGGGGATGTCCACATAGCCCACTATCTTAATCTCAAGTTTCGTTTCTGTTTTATGGATCCTCGTATTCTCAGTATCTACCTCATCCTCGTCCTCTTCCACAATTTTGCTCAACATGTAGTATGGTATGATATCGTAGCCATTCTCATCACAAAATTTGGTGGGAGTGACTTCATTGACGCATACATCCAATGTAGCTAAAATTTGAGACCATTCTAGGGGTTCGAGCTTCTCTTCAGGAAAAGGTTCTCGTATATAGGCATAGTCTTCCAAGACCCTCTCTAGTGTCCTTTCATCGTGGTCAAATTCACTACATTGAGATGCCCCACACATCCATATCTCTTTTTTCTTACAAAGCCACGCTGGGACTTCTAATCCACTAATGGTGGTTGAGTCAAATTCTTCCACAGGGGTTCTCGTGACATCATGGTAGCTATGATTTTTCATGTTTACGCATGTAGTAGTTTCAACACGTCTTAGATACAAATAATCAAACCCCCAGTCCTGCACCATTTTGAGTTGCCTCATGAACGGCCTACCAAGGATAATTTCATAGTTGTTCTTCTTGCCGAAATCTACTATGGCAAAGGTATGTTCGTACTCTATGCCACAGGAAGATACCACGATTGCCTCAAGCAATCCTATAGGCCTTTCTATGTGCCCATCCGCCAGTTGCAATTTCATTCTAGTTGTTCGTATTGCTGGTTTTCCCCATTTTCCCATAGCAATTTGGTCGCAATGGCAATGCCAACTCCACTATCAAGTATTTCCTTAGTGTCTATGCCATTATACTCAACTGGTAGGGTCGTGTTGCTGTCTTCACCCTCACAATACTCTCCTACCTTGTTGAGTGGCACTGGTCTAGTGTTGACTTTCTTCGGTTCTGTGTCATTAAGCTCGGTTTCGAAGAACTTAAGAGGCATCCTTATGCCAAATTTTTCAAGACATTTGCCCACTTCCGTCCACATGCTTGGCCTAATTTTTAACAATTCTGCCAATGTGATTGTACACTTGACCGGAGTGGTCAACAAGTCTGTCAGGATTTTAGTGTCCAATTGATTTGAACCGCCTATTCTCTGAGAAGGTACTCTTCGAATTTCTGATCTTGCCTCATAGTCCCCCATATATGATGGCAAAGTTCTGAGAGATTGTGGTCTGCTATCTTCGGATGCAACTGAACCATTATCCCCTTGAAATGATTTAACGTCCAAATCCCATGGAGTCTTATTCAAGTTCAGCTCCGAGAAAGGCGCTGACTCGACTGTTCTTGTCTCATATTTTTCTTGAGCTTTTCGCACCGTTTCCCATAGCTCTTCAGGCCAATTTTCTTTCACAATAGGTGAATATGGTGGAAAATCTTTCAGTGATTCATCAGTGCTATTAGGTACGTCTTTTGCATCCTCTACATCCGGCAAGGATTTAATGTTTTCTATCTTGTCGGGTATCCTTTGTTCGGTTTTTTGAGGTGTTTCATGGTTTGGTGGTTTGATTACTCTATCTCCCGCTTCCATAGGTGGAGGCTCCAGTAAAGCTTGTGCAGTTTCAATCAGCTGTTTGCACATCTCTAGTCTCTGTTTTTCTATCTCTGGATATGGATATGTCATCCACCTTTGCTCTAGGGTCTGTCTGTTCTTCAATCTTGCTTCATATGCTTGCAAGATTGCATCTAAGGGTTCATTGATCTTATCTACCAATACCGACCCTCCTGAGCTTGCACTCTTTGGTCCTTCCGTTGATTTTAGAGAGTCGGACTCTCTTTGCTGTTTAAGTTGTTCTCGAGCTATCGTTAGCTCAGTTTCTACATCTTTTTGTTTTCGCTCACGTCTAGCTTTCATTTTCGCTCTTCGTTCTTTCCAAGGATTATCACGACTGACACTAGACTTGTCAGTCGGTGTTTATCTTATGCCGACTGGTCGTAATCCTGGTAGGGGTGGTTGTTGTCCCAACACTGGTTGTGGTCTTTCTGCACCTACAGGTCCTGGTAGGTTGCCAGTCTGATATGTAGGCATCACTTGGACTTGAGGAGATGTCGCCTGAGCTTGTGGAGCATATGGTCATTCTCTCACATATCCCTTGTTATAATAACACTCCTCCGTTCCATGGTTTGTCCATTTTTGTTCAATCGCACACCATTTTGGTTGTTTAGCTTGTGGTTTGGAATACAAGTTAATCTTTTTAAGCACTTCCTCTACAAGCTGCTCTTGGCTTACCGCTACTTCCCCCTTCACTGTTGTCTTAGCAGACTTGCTCCCGCTTTGTTGTGAGGAAGAATCATCGTCAAGATCCTTGAACTCACCCTCTTTGTAGACCGCACAATTTTCCACAAGGTATAGCGCTTCCTTGGTCAAATCATTCAACGTAGTGCTCCTTTTCATATGTAAGTCCTTTTGAAGATCTGCATTCCTTAGTCCTTATATAAATATAAGCATAAGTCTGGACTGAGTTGGCAGTTCTTCCACAGGACAGAACTTAACATATCTTTTTAATCGGAGGACGGCCTTTCGCACGGACTCTCCATATTTCTGTTTGAATTTATGGATTTGTGAGACGGTATTATGAGCTATCCCCCTTTGTGAGAATTCCTCTATAAACTCGTCAAACACTTCCTCCATAGACTCAAAGTCTCTTTGCTCCACCGAGTCAAACCATGTAGCCGCATGATCCTCTAAGGTTAAACCGAATCCTGCAAATTGGGTAGGAAAGTCTAGCACCTTTTCAGCTCTAATTACACGCACAAAGGCTACTACATGATCTCTTGGATCCTTGCTTCCCGTATATTTCTTGTTTACCCATTTTTGCACTTGAGAAGGTCTAATTCTACGATGGTCTCCAAATCTCATCATGGGATCTCCCCGTCCTAGTCGATATACCTCCTCTGGTCTTCTGTAGTGGCCAGGTTCTTCTCCCAATGGTGCTCCTAATCCATAATTTCTAACAGCTCTCGGGAGAGATGGTTCATCTCTCCGAACTCGTTCTTGGGGTGTTCTTCCAAGCTCAGTTGACCCCTGAGTCTTTGGCTTACTCTCTCCTTGATACTGTGCATAGAGTGGCGGTTCTTGTAAATCCCTTAACCCTCGTGCGGTTTGATAACCCTCTCGGATTCGGTCTTGTTCTAATGTAGCACTCTGTCGAAGCCATGCCTGCAGTGATGGCTGAGTAGCTGGTTGGTCCTGGTAGTTGGTCGTTGGTGGTTGGGTAGAATGTGAGGTAGCACCATACTCTTCTGAAAAGGGATTAGTCGACTTGCTAGGGGAGTAGGTGGTTCTTGGTACCTCGTTGGGGCCATAGGTCGATGCTCCCGGAACTGTTGCCTTTTCAACCTCTTCTGGGAGAATATGTTTGTATTCTCACCCGTATCCGTGAACAAAAACAATATCCTTCCCCATAGCAGTTTCATAAGAAAATAAGTAAAGAACCTTGTCTTTGCTTAATTCATTCGGGTAGGGTTCCTTGCATTGAAAGTAAGAGACTATTCCTTCGCTTTCATGCTTGTAAATCCCTACATTCTCATTATAATAGGTTGGGACTCTGGTTGTTTTCTTATCATACATAAAAAGCGCTCCAGGTCGATCAATGTTAGGAGGTGGTTCTTGGGTTTTTGAAACCATTTTCCCTTTGGCCACGTTATCCCCATATCTGTTGTAATCCTCAGGGTTACTTACTATCAGATAGTGGTTTCCCTTTTCGTCTCTGAATCTGTCTCCATCATCGTAGACTCGAATTATCTCTAGTCTCTGAGCCGGTCTTTCTTCAATACAGATACACTTGCGTCCCCGATAGTCAAAATAGACTAGGTCTCCCCTCGAGTTAGTTCCTTCCAAGAAGATTATAGTGAACTTGGTTTCATTTAAAGGATGTAGGGAGGTGCTCCCCCCTGGCATTGGTCCTTCACCGTTGAAACCTACTGGCTGTCGACTCCCCATCATGAAGAAGGACTTTTCTGACGAAGTGTCAGTATCACTTCCCTCTTCAATGATTGGTGCCAATGGGTCTAGTCTCGTCTGAGTTACACTCTCTTCTGTGGACGTGGTGATAACTTGACTTTTGACACTTTTAGCTCCCGACTTAACAAAGGCTCCTGACCTCAAATACATAAGAATGAAAGTTTTGTTGCAAACTTAAAGCTTACCTGGACTCCTTCTTCCTGTATAGCTTTGTGATGACCTCCTTCTAGGATCTACACAAGGATGGTTAGTCTGTTCACAAGTGTTTTTCGTGAATTACCAAAAAATCTTTCAAGTATATACAGCAACCACTTAGTCAGTCTTCTAGTGGTCCAATTTCAATGATGAAATGATGGCTGGGATCTATATAGAGAGTATGTTCTAGCAGTATAGTCACAAAATGCTAAAAAATGTCTGACTCACTACTTCCTTAGTCTATCGCGATAGACTGACAGTTTGCTCAGCGTAAGTTAGTTCAAAATTGTGACTTTACCCTTGGGTTCCAGTTACCCTCTATAGTCTATCCCTCAAGTTTTGTGAAGTTTGGACACTTGGGTTGGGTTTTGGTCCCCTTTTAGTTTTTCAATCAGAGCTTGATTCTCTATCTGACCCTCAGATTGACCTTTAGTGATCTAAATGCCTTGAATTTTGGTGAGTCTGCTATTTAGGCTCTGATAAAGCTCTCCCTAGGGAAAATTTGAAAGAAAAGTTCCCCAGCAGAAAGTTTCGTCTATCGCGATAGACTGAGCTCTTTCTTCATTTTCAGCTTTTTTTCCAAAGTTTTCTCCACAGTTAGTTTTATCTCCCCTTGTGTAGTGCATTGACCAATTTTGGCACTGTTTGGACATCTGGTGAAATACTTCTTACCCTTGTCTCTGAATCCAGACTCCAAACACCAGTTTTGAAGTTTTGGGGTCAAAATTGGTGTTCAAATTCACTCAATTTTTGTGAGTACCCTTGTATTGATGTGTTAAGCTTGTGGTGTAAGGGTTTTTTGCTTGTTGCTAGACAAACACCACCTTCACCAGTCTATCGCGATAGACCAGGCAGTGAGCAATAGGGACTCAATTTTTTGTCTGTTTTTGCATAGTCTTGTTCCCTGTGCCCATACAAGTCTATCCCCCAAGTTTTGTGAAGTTTGGACTTATTTTGACCTCAAACTCAAGCACTTCAAAAATTTCACTTTTCTCTGACAATTCACAACTCCATTGCACTTGAAGTGATGCAAATTTTATGACACTGCATCTTAAACTTGTGCACATCAGTCATACCTCATGACACAGTCAGTTTACCCTTGGCTAATGGCTATATCTCATCTTGGCCTCTTTTAGGTTCACTTAGTGTTTCCTTATGACAATCACCTGTTTCCTTTTTTTTTTTGTTGGTTTTGGTCACAGTTTTTATGTTTTCTCAAGTGTTGAATCATAAATTTCAATGTCGACTCTTTTCACCCCTTTCAAGGGTATATGAGGTGGGTTTTGATTTCAAGGCAAGCAAACAGCCTTATTGTTTCTTCTTTTTGTTTGTTTTTTGCGGTTTTACAGTGTTTTTCTACTCTATTTCTTCACAAGTATAACAAGCACTCAAAACCAAAAACCATAACTCCTCATTATCCTATTTAACTAAATCTAACTAGTCGCAGACCCTCGGCAAGACACAGGCTTCCTGGCTATCCACTAGACCTCTAGATACTCTATCCTAGATCTTGTTCTAAAAGTTTAAGCTCTCTCTAGTCAAAACTAAAGTAAGCTAACCATCACACGAGTGACGTAGATCTCCCTACTTAAGGTCTTGTGTCCCCGGCAGCGGCGCCAATGTTTTAGGGCTTAACTACTCCCCTGTTCATACTCACGAGCACGACACAAACAACATACTTATCATCCGATGACACGACTAACCCGTAGGTGCACGTAGGCAATCTCGTTAGCTTGTCAGGCTGAGACCAATCTACACATACGCACTTTTATGATGCATCAATCACTAACCCTGGTAGAATGCAACCCACCCTATCCCTTAACTCTCACAACACAGTTTACACTTCCAATGAACTCAGAATCGCATCAAACTTACTAGGCACCATCCTCTCACTAGGACATACTTACCTATAAGTCTAATCTCACCAGATTTGAACCCTAGCTATCTCGAATGCTGTCGCGATAGACCAACAGGTCATAATCCAAAAGTGGGCGAAACTTAAGTTTATCAGTATCTATGTGTAGCTAATCTCTTTCTCATTCCATGAAGCACTTGATTATTGAAAACAGACACTGTTTGTGCTACTTACAAGCAAAACAAGCTCGAGGAAGAATCGATCGCGATCAACTCGAAACGGCGAATGCGTGGCGTGGGCGCGTAGCTCTTGGAGAGACTATCGCGGTGGTGTGGTCGCGTCGTGAATCCGGTGAGGGAGAAGCGTGTAGCGAAGAGGATAAGACACACTCACTCTCTCTCTCTCTCTCTCTCTCTCTCTCTCAGACTCGTACGACACAGGATTAATTCAAATGTTATTCAAAAAATGGTTCTAAGGTGACTTTTATACTTTAGTCACCTTAGCTCAAAAAATGTACATGGGGTTCTCTTGCTCATGATTACAAAAGTGGGAATAAATGTGAGTCCTGACTAACTTATTTACATAATCCAGACGAATGGATCAAACTGATAAGACGTCTTTGACATAAAAAATGGAATTTGATATGCTTTACAAATGGGCTCATTACAACAGTTGGACCAATGGGGCTCCAACAGAGGGCTTCAAGAGTCCTCCAAGCTACGCCATGTAGCTATGCACTTCCAAAAATCAGCTTGTCAATGACGGGCTAGCCTTCGTGGAAATGGTGAAGCCCCAAAGACATGGAAAACTCTACGCGTTTCCATCATGAAGCAGTTCCTTGCAAGCGATGCAAAGGACAAAGTGCTTACCGAATGGCGCAGCTTGAAGCTCCTCTCCCATGAGTCTATCCACAAACATGTAGACAAGTTTTGGGATTTACATCTCAAGGCTACCGTCTTTCAAAAGATAGACTTTGCCGAGCAAAGGCAGCAATTCTGTGCGGGATTACCTGAAGAGATGGCCGAATACATCAACTCTCAACGGCCTGGTACTATTAGCGAAGTAATCCATCACACCATGGTTGCTTCACGCATCAATTTTCATCAAGGGGCTAGACGTAATGTCAAGCCCATGGAAAACAAAGACAAAAATGATGCAAAGGGAAAAACCAATGTTCAAAATACTTCCCAAGTCAATTCCAACAACAACAACAACAATCGGTCCAAGGAGAAGGGAGTTTACAAAGGTAAAAACAAACTCTCTCCTGAAGAGCTTGAAGCTTTTCGGAAGGACCATAAGTGTTTCAAGTGTGGGGAGCAAGGACATGGCTATCGTTCTTGCCCCAAGAAGAATACTCGCAATGAGACTCCTAGGGCTTCCACCATCGAAACTCTAAAAGAGGATGCTCATTGCAAAGGATCATCACTTTCCTATGCTTGGGGAAAGGTAAGAGAGCATGATGCCTTCATCTTGTTTGACCCTGGCTCTACTCTCAACTTCATATCAATGGAGTTGGCCACCAAGTTGGGCATTCAAGCTTTTGAGATGGGAGATATAGTAGTGGCTGATGCAGCTTTCAAGGGACAACAAGCCTCCGTTACTCCCTTGATTGGGAAGTTGAGGCTTCATGTCCAAAGCTATGTCGACAAGGAAGACTTCTTCATCTCTCCTCTCCAACATGAGGATGTTATCCTAGGGGCACCATGGTTTGATCGCATGGCTGCCAACATGAAGTTCCCTGAAAGGAGAATCTACTTCACCTACAGGGGAAAAAACATGTATATAGATGCTAGTGAGCGTGGTTGCACTATCCCACTTGTAAATCCTCTTGCTTTTGATAAGTCAATGAAGAGCTCAGTTTCTGCGTACATGATTTTTTTCAAAGAGTCTCTAAAAGATACTAATGTTTCATCAAATGTAAATGGTAGGAATCAAGAAGAGTTAGACTTGTCTAATTTTCTAAAAGGATTCCAAGATGTGTTCATCGATGATATCCCTATGGACTTACCTCCAAAACGAGGGGATGATGACCATCGTACTGAGCTCCTTCCTGGAAGCTCACCACCTAACAAGCCTCCTTATCGAGTCTCACAAGCTCAACAAGAGGAGATCATGAGGCAAGTACAAGAGCTGGTAGACAAAGGGATGGTGAGGCCTAGTTCCTCTCCCTTTTGTTCTCCAGTCCTTTTAGTGCAAAAGAAACATGGTACATACCGAATGTGTGTGGACTATCGAGCACTAAACCATATCACTATCAAAAACAGATTTCCTGTACCTCGGGTAGAAGATCTGTTTGATAAGCTACAAGGCTATACCTACTTCAGTAGGATTGACCTTAAGAGTGGCTATCATCAAATAAGGATAGTGGACGAAGATATCTTAAAGACCGCGTTTTGCACAACGTTTGGTCTTTATGAATATCTAGTCATGCCTTTTGGCTTGACTAATGCACCAACTACGTTCAATCGTTTGATGGAGAAAATTTTTAGACCATACCGCAAATTTACTAGAGTGTTCTTTGATGATATCATCATCTACTCCAAGTCTTTGGAGGAACATAAGCAACATCTCCAAGTGATTTTTCAAGCATTGAGGGAGAACAAGATTTTTCTTAACCAGAAGAAAAGTGAATTATTCCTTCAAGAGATTCAATACCTAGGTCATATTATCTCTAAAGATGGTATCCAAATGGATCCATCAAAGTTAGAGGTAATAAAAGCATGGCCTAACCCAAGAAATCTACATGAGCTAAGAAGCTTTGTTGCTATGTGCGCATACTATAGACGCTTCATAGCAAGATTCTCTCAAGTAGCAGGACCACTACACGACTTAACTAAGAAGAACGTTAAGTTTGTATGGACTGCTAAGGAGAAAAATGCTTTTGAAAATCTCAAAGAGAAGCTTACTTCCCAACCAGTCCTCGTGCTTCCGGATCTCTCAAAGCCATTTGAGGTCCAATGTGATGCTTGTGGAGATTGCCTTGGAGCAGTTTTGCTTCAAGAAGGGCATACCATAGCATATGAGAGCCGAAGGCTCAATACTGATGAACGAGTCTTGGGCATTTATGAGAAAGAGCTTTTAGCAGTTCTACATGCCCTAGACACATGGAAGCACTATCTATTGGGGACTCCATTTATCCTACGAACCGACCACCAAAGTCTCAAGTATTTCATGACGCAAACCAAGCTTTCCGACAAACAAATAAGGTGGGCAAATTTTCTTTCGCAATTTAATTTCCATATTGCTCACATAGCTGGTAAGCACAATCAAGTGGCCGATGCACTTTCACGACGACCCAAAGTTAATGCGGTGTCTATAGCTACTCACAATGATCTATCCTCTATGATAGATGAGTATGCTACTGACCCTGACTTTAGAGACATAATGTCAGCCCTTGCTTTGGGGAAGAAAGAGGAACCATTCACCTTGTAGGATGGTTATCTTCTCCACGACAATAGGCTATGTGTTACCCATTCCCTTCGTGAGAAAGTTATGTATGAATCCCATGCTCCTCCATATGCGGGGCATAGAGGTATTCAACCTACTCTCCGAGGAGTAGAGACATACTTCTATTGGCCTACCATGAAAGTGGACATACAAGAGTATGTATCAAAATGTGTAGTATGCCAAAAGACCAAGTATGATAGAGGGAAGCAACCTGGATTACTCCAGCCATTGCCTATTCCAAATTCACTATGGGAGAGTATATCCATGGATTTCATCTTTGGATTACCCAAGTCTATCCATGGGAATACCGGAATATGGACAATAGTCGACAGGTTTAGCAAGCAAGCACATTTTATTCCTGTCAAAAAGACTATTAAGGCACATCAAATGGAAACTCTCTTCATATCTCAGATTTTCAAGCACCATGGATTACCCACATCCATCGTGTCAGATAGAGATCCTAGAATGACCAGTAATTTCTGGAAAGGTCTCTTTGAAAATCTAGGAACAAGATTGAATTTCTTTTCGGCCTATCACCCACAAACGGATGGCCAAAGTGAGATAGCCAATCTTACGATACTCGATCTACTCAAGACTTATGTTACCAAAGTAGATCAACGCTCATAATGGGAAAAGTACTTACCTCTTGTAGAGTATGCTTACAATAATACTGTACATACTTCTACGGGAAAAGCACCTTTTGAGATCATTGAGGGAAGACCTAAAAGTCCCTTGCTACTCAAAGTACTTGGGAAGATCTTCGCCGCCGATGAGTATAGCCGTGACCTACAAGAATCTTTTCAAACGATTAGGGAGGCTATCTCCATCTCTCAACAAAGGCAAAAAGCTGCTGCTGATAAGCACAGAAGAGCCTTAATGTTCAAAGAAAATGATTGGGTCTTACTCAAGTTTCCTAAGGCTCGACTAAGGCAAACGACGGGCAAAAATCCTACGGGCCATCAAAAGTATTATGCTAAACTAGCAAAAAGATACTATGGTCCTTTCCAAATCTTGAAGCCCATCAATGAGACGGCTTATCAATTCAAATTGCCCAACCATTGGCTCATACACAATGCCTTTCATGTAAGCCTACTTAAGCCCTACAAAGGAGAGCCACCAACTGAACTAATTATTGAAGACCCTCCCGAAGTTGAAGACCAAGAAGAGGTGCTACAACCCGAAGCTGTCCTTCGGCATGAAGACAAGGTACTAGGGCATGGTAAGATTATCCGATGGTATCTTATTAAGTTCAAAAATTATCCTTTTGACGATGCTAGATGGATGCAAGGAGTACAACTTAAGGATAGTATGAACCTTGTCAATGCTTACAACGCTACATTAGAGTAAGCAAATGTACAAATTTCTTTTAAATGACTCATGTTTTTGTCTTATAAGACTAGTCCTCTTTTTAATTGTGCACAAAATTAACTAGTATGCATGCTTAGAAGCATTTTTGTGATGACGACGTCTCTCAAACACCAAGTAGAATTTGTCACTCTACTTTGGGAGAATGAAATGGACTAAAGAGAAGACATGCTTGCGGCAGCTACGTCTCCCAAGCACCAAATGGATTAGTCATCCATCTTGGAAAGATGTCGTAGGGTAAAAAGGGATCCTCTACCCGCTAAGTAAAATTGACTAATGACTAAGGCTTTATCTCTTCTACCTCATAGTCGAGGACGACTATGATTTCAAGAGAGAGGTAATGTCATAAAATCTAATATCTGACCAAACCAAATGATTTTCTCATATTAAACTGATCATTTAATGTGGGAGAATAAACGGGAACAAGGGTTAAGATATAGATGTTCTTATAGATCTATTTAAGCACGGGGCCAATGGTAAAGGGGCCCATATGAGAAAAGGTCTATCAAAGAGAAAGGTTAACTAATGGAGCAAAAGACCTTAGGGTTTTCTTCATTAAAGCCTCCAAAGGTAAGTGTTAAAAGCTTTAAGACATAGTCGTTAAAATTTTACTCTTTAGTCACTAAAGTCCAAACAGGCAAGGAGGTAGCTTGCTTAAGCTAGGGTTGTTGTTAAGCACGGGGGCTGCCTGCCTACCAAGTTCAAAGTACTTGCTACTAAAGAGGGGGCGAGCCCTACAAAGGGGGGAGGTAGATAGTAAGTGATCACCTCACCAAGGACCCATACCCTTATGAAAGGAAAGGGGCCACTTGTCAAGTGTAGAGACACACTACTCAAGCAAGTAGGGGTTGTGCTTAAGCAGGGGCTGTGCTTAAACAAGGGGGGTGCTAGCTTAGCCTCACAAAGGGAAAGAAGGACACTTGTCAAGAGGCTACACACCTTGCCCCAAAGGGAGCCCAGCTCTCATTGGCTAGAGGGCTACATGGCCCAATCAACTTCAAAGGAACTCTAGGAAAGGGGGTCGACCTAGCTAGCTCTCTCTCTCTCTCTCTCTCTCTCTCTCATTTGAGCCTCCCATGAGCTCTCTCTCCTTCATTCTTCCCTTCACACACTCTTGTGAAGCAAGGATTCCACCTCCTTCTCCAAGCTTGAGAAGTTGAGTGCTTACTACCACAAGCTCTTGGCTATGGATGCAAATCCACACAAGAGAATGCTTATGCTTGCTTATCAATCTCTCTAATCTCCATTAACTCTATGCTAAGCTATGCTACAAGAGCTATGAGTGATTATGTGCAAGGGGTTATTTCTTTCTAGTAGAGCTACTTCTACTTCTCTCTTCTTCCTCACTCCCTGCTAGCTCTCCTCACCTTTCATGGTGTTTGAGGTCTTGGGATTGAGGCTGGGCATTTTTCAAGTTCATGCTAATCAGGGTTATTGTTGTAGTTATGCTAATGCTTGGTGAGTGAAGCTTACCATCTTCATCTCATCAAGAAGGTCTCAAGGAACACAAACAGTTGTATTGTAAACAAGTCTTCTGTCATGGAAGAATCTATAATACAAATGCCTATTGGAGGGGGGACCGGCTCCAACTAATCCGGTCCTCTATTGGTGTCAATTTCTCTAAACTCTCACTCTCTTTTACAAGTATTGATCATGCCATGTTAATGAAGTAATGTGTTAAGTGTTTCTCTCTCTCTATCCAAGCACTTTCTTTATCACTATACATCTACACACTAAAGAATACTCAAGGAAATTCTCAATATGTTATTTACTTTCCGCTCCAACTCAAGTTAAAAGGCTAATTCCATTACAGGTTCACCACTTTTTGTGGTTTAAATCACATTTAAGTGGTGGTGCGTGATGTCAACCACTTTCAGTGCTGTAGAAACACTTTTTAGTGATGCTTTACAAAAGTGCAATAATCTTTAGTTCTGCATCTTTGCTAAAAGTGGTGGTTAAGTGCTTTTAAGTGATGAAGCTTTACAAGGAGATACCACATTCTATTGGTGTAGCACCAATTTTAAGTTGTGTACAACAATTCACATCGGTGTGGCACAACCGAACAGTGGTTCAGCCCACTTTTATGTGGTGGAGCACCACTTTAAAGTGGTGAAGAAACACCAAAAGGTGATGTATCACGAGCAAATAGTGGTGTATCAGGACTTTTTAGTGTTACCTAACCAGTTTTAAGTGGTTGAGAACCATTAAGTGGTACACCACCACTTAAAAATTTTGAAGTACCATTGAGAATGGTGCAGAAATCATTTCAACCACTTCTTATTGTTGATAAAACAAGTTTAATTATGGATCATTACATACTAACATGCATTCATATATGTTTTTATAGGGAGGTGGACAGTACCACGAGTGGCCTTACCCACTCAAACAAAATTTTGCTTCACCAAGGAAGATTTTCATACCGAATATGGGCTATGCTTGGTTGGCTAGGATCGGAAGCTCCTATGTGATGATGATTTCTCAGATGAGGAGTGGCTTAGGGTATGGCTTTACAAGCACCACCAAAAGGAGAAGATGCATTTAAAGGGACTGAGGCCTGAAATGTATGAAGAATGTCTCCTGCTATACCACAAAGTATATCAGGGAGCTCCCCCAAACAACAAGGTAGGCGTGCATTTTGCACATGGATTTACGTGGCAGAAGTGCAAGGGTGCTGAAGATTCTGAAGGTTTAGTTGCATGGGCTGTGTATGCTGAAGGTGTTATCAAAATGTTAGGCCAACAGAAAACTTTAAATAGGAAATTGGAGAAATGGAGGTCCACAAACGGTCCATGTCTTGCAAGCGAGTGGAAATTTAATGCAAAAAATATGCCTAATTACACTGACAGTACTGGCACAGGCTTTGACTGGCATACATACTCAGGTGGACATCAATTTTCAGGGCAGGCTAAGGAGGAATTTCTAAAGAAGCGGACCTTTGGATCGATGGGAACATTTGGAATGTCAAATGTTTCCTCGACTACATTTTCTGCGTCAACAGCGGCTGATGCAACTATTTCTAACATGAAGGCTAATGCTGCTGAAAAGTTAAAAGAGAAGCAGCAATGTCTCGAAGCAATAAAAATTGCTATAGATCAATCAAAGAAAAAGAGAGATGAGCAAGTTGGTTTGATGCGAGGCACCGCCAAGATCATAGAGAGACGGAACAAGGATATGGAGGAACTCAAGTTGCATAAGGCTGGGCTTGTACCAAACAAGGAAGCAATGGAAAAGCTTGAGACCTTGATTCAAATCAGAAAGGAGGCTCTCAAAGACATGGAACTTGATATTGAAGTGCACAATCTCGATAACCTAGGTGAAGAAGCAGCACAGTTACAGGTATGTAAGCTTGATTGATTCACCTAGTAGTAGTTGATATTACTTAAAAGTGGTTAAACTCTAATTAGAAAAAAATGGTTAGAGACCATTTTATATGGTAAAAGACCACTTAAATGTGTTTATATAACACTCTTAAGTGGTACCACATAAAGTGATGAAGACTCTTGAAAGTAATGCACAAACACTTATATTGTTTTATAAAGTACGCAGTGCTATTTTTTAACAGGGTCAGCATGACACTTTGTTATAGGAAGTAGAAGTGGCGACAGGGCATCTTCGATTTGTGGAAACCATTATTAATTTGTTCAAGTCAAGAATGCCTATCCTTCCTGTCAGGCTGCCTGTTTGGCATTTGGGATCAGACAATAGATGTGTGCAGTTAGGTGATTGTGTTTCTTGTGGGATGTCTATCATGCAGACTGTTGTTACTGGTGTCTACATGCTCCGGTGTCAACATTTGTATCACCCACTTTGTTTTGTAACTGCTTGTAAGTCTACCGCGGGGTCTACCAGCTAGTATCTATTTCATGGATGTGAGGAACCTTTAAAAGACGCTTTGAAGCTGCTAGCACCTGGAGAGGCAAACATGGATGAGCATGTTGGTACAGGTAATCGATGTTTTTATACCTTATAATATGAAGCTGATTGTAGATTCATTTCTTGACCATTTTGTTTCTTTTCTCCATGTAATTGCAGAGAAAGATCCAATGGAAGGCATCTTTGGATCTCCTGTTGATGGAATTGGTAATATTCTGTGGAACATTCTTCTCTTTGAATGTTCACATAACTTAATATTGAGTATTATTACATTGACTTTTATGTAGCACACTCCCAAGCTAGGTCATCACGCAAGCCCAGTATTGATAGCATGTGTGGTGGGTGCGGGGATAAGAATGCATCCCAGAAACAAGCAGGTGAAGACACTCCGGACCAACAAAACACAAAAAAAGGGCTGAAAAAAGAGCAGATGTAGTGGGAGCTCAAGGTGACGCATCCAAGGAGTCAGCCGAGGTGCCTCTGAAGCGAGAACTTGCAATGAACAAGGACGTAGAGGACGCTAAAAAATCATCTGAGAAGCTAATTGAAAAGGATAGAACAGTGAACTTGTCTGATGAGGACGCGGACCTTTATATTTCAGATGTTTGTGCAGAGATTTTGGGGCATAGGAAAAAGAGGAGCAACACTGAAGAGCACGCCACACCAAAGAAAAAAGCTAAGGTTGCATCCAAGCCTCCAGAGCCTACTCCATGAGGTAAAAAATCCAAGGAGCCTTCATCTGCTCGGAAAAAGACTAACCTCCAAGCACCCAACCTTAAACCTCCCAAACCAAAGTCCCGCAAGAAACTTCTGTAGTCCCTATTAACCTTTTGTGCTTTTAGCCTCTTTGTAATTTGGTCTTTGTACCCTCATTTTGATGATAATGAAACGACGGCTTTATTTTTCGTTCACTAGTTGTTTATTGCTCATTGATTGTCTATTTATTGTACTCATATTGTTCATTGACTGTCTATTTATTGTACTCATATTTTTCTTTCCGACATCATCATGTTCTTTCCGACATCATCATGAGCATCTTCAAGTAGAGCTTATTTTTTCTCCAGTATCTCCTGCCAAGTGGACTGTTGTTGCCATAGAAGTTTAGGAAATTAATGAAATGGAAATCAATAGCCTGGAAGGTATACTTTTCAAGTGTATTTTGAAAAGGTTAATATGTCAGTCTGATTGAGGTTTTTAAGGCATGGTACTTGTCTATGGCAGAACTTAGCTGGATTGGAGATGCTCAAGAACTAGATGAGAAGGTTGAAGACATAGCAGCTAAGCAGGATGCAGATGTAACACTAGATAAAGTAGAGGAAGACCAGGAACCAACAGTTTGCCCCGAAATTGAGGAGATTTCGCCAAACTGCCCTAGATGGGGATATCTTGTTTCGAATTTCTGCAAGATCAAAAAGCTCATCATCCTTGATCTCGATGGACTATTGGTGAAACGTGATGTAAGCAAACGTGATCCAAAGACTGGACAACTTAAACACCCTCCACGTCCAGCTTCCAGCAGAGCTAAACTAAAAAGAGTGGACGAGAAGTTGTGGATCTACTACCGTAGAGATGTTGAGCAATTTGTTTGGGATTTGAGTAAAATAGCAGATGCAATGATTTGGAGCACTTGTACTGCTGCTAACATTGAGCTAATCCTCAGTACATGTTGGGCAGACATATGGGAACATATGACTTATTACTTTAGGGATCTCTTCTCAACTTGGCAATGGGAGAAGTGGCCGTATTTTGAAGAGATTGCTGGAGCTCCAAGAGACCTTGCAGGTGAACCTGTGTCTTTCAAGCCCCTTTACCATGTCTGGAACAAGTTTCCAGAATATGACTCCTCTCGGACATTGCTCGTAGATGACTCCAGATATAAAAATATGCGCAATGTCTGGGACAACTGTATATGTCCACCCACCTTTGATCCTCTTGATGAAAACCAAGACCCTGATTACCTCACGCGCACACTGTTGTCATGGCTATGCAGATGGGCACTAACCCCCAATTCCCTGGAGTATACAAAGGAAAACCCCATCAGCAATCCCAAAGATGAACTTTCGAGTCTAGTCTTTGAGCACTTTGTTATAAATGGAGATGAATGAGATTGTACATCTGTAATTTAAGAAACGTTATATATTGTACATTCTTGGTGGATATGTAGACGTTTTTGGATAATTGTTGTAATATACTTTTTGTAATATACAAAAGTTTTGGCACTTTACATGTCTTTGCACTATACATGTCTCTACACTTCTGAATGTCTCAAAACCACTATTTAGTGGTGCTAAACCCCTAAAACGTGGTTAAATTTTTATTGTGTTATTGCAATAGTTTTTTTGGAACTACAACACCATTTAATGGTGATGTTCGGGGGGAGTGGTGAAGCATTCTTCACCACTTTTTAGTGGTGCTAAACCACTTTAGCACCACTAAAAAGTGGCAAATTTTTATTGAGTTTTTCTGGAAGTGCAACACTTTTTAGTGGTAATGTTTGGGGGGGGAGGGGGGAGTGGTGAAGCATTCTCAAAAACCAACATGTCAATTCCATCGTACGTTTACACCAATTCCATCTTGTTCAATCTTTCACTAGATTATATAAAATCAGATTTGATTTACAATTCAAAGGGCATGCTATTGTATATTGCCTCATGGTTTTCATTGGAAAGTTCGAACACTTCTCCTATGCCATCGAGCACTACAGGCTCCATAGGGAACTTTATTGCCCTTATCAAGTGGGAATATATGAAAACTACTGGCTTGTTATCCCACAGCTCATACACGTTTGCTTGTAGGGATTTATACCAATGGCCCGTGACCATATAAGTATGCTTCTCTATCTTGTTGCCCCATGCATCAATTTTCTCGTTAGTTGTTAGGCCCTCAGCTACTACACACTTCAAAATGTAGAAGTCAACAGCCTCCTCATTATTCTCTTCAGAAGTGACAACAAAATTGTCTCTAGGTGTGAGAGCATCACTTAAGGAGTCATAATGACCTACATAAGTGGCACTATGGAACTCCTCATCGTCTGAGTCTCCGTATGACTGGGAATCATTAGCAAGTGGCTCCAAAGTGTGATATTGCCACATCTCCACATGTGATCTATTCATACACCTTCTTGTTGGGGTATAAAGCCCAATGTGGTCGCCAAGGTAAGTGGGCGGGCCGCCAGGTATGTACACATATTCTTTTGTAAAAACCTAATAAGAACTCACTATGCTCTACACATTACAGTAGAGCGAGTTCACCATATCGTCATGCTCTTCTTCTCGCACTCTCTCTCGCGTCGCACTTCCGCTCGTACTCCTTCAACTGGTATCAGAGCTCAGATCGAGGCTCGGGCAGCATTGTAGGAGGCTAGAGTCACCAGCTCAGATTGGAGTGAAATTCGACAGGCAAAGAAACGGCCCCAAATCCTGTGGGAAGGCCCAAAGGGCTTGGTGTTCTCAGAATTTCATTCTGAGGTCATCTCGGCCACCGTTCGGCTTCGACAAAGGTCTGCGCATGCCATTTTCGACTACGTGGTCTCGACGGGTGCAGATCCGACTCTGCAAATTTGGGGTTTTCGGCCTACGACTGCAGGTGCTGAGGATATCGATACTCCCAGAGTGTTGATTTGTGGCTGTCTACACATCGAAGGACGGCTCACAGTTCTTGGAGGCGTGTCACATACGACCCGGGCGCATCTACACACAGACTGTAGGTGACATCCACTAGTTCATCAGGTAGCTTGTGTTTGCTGCTTGATATTCCAGATTTCATCCTAACATTGCAGGTACTTCCACATGGGATGTATTGTCAGAGATGATGTATGTCTGTTGAGGGTTTGCTGGCTGTGAATCACGCAGCAAACAACCGCCGCAGTGGTTACAGCATACAGTGGGAAATTTGTGGATGTATGACTTTGTGGGAAGTCTATGTACTTTCAGATTTACTGTAGCCTTTGTTGAGGGTCGAGTGAGGTTTTATTGAGCTGGGGGATTCTCGAATGTTGAGATCCTTTTGGTGATACAGGTCTTGGAGCGATCCCTCGAGCACCCTTAGATAGGCAGCTAGGATGTATTGACTGTGAGTTAGACAGTTGGGATTGCATCTTTGCTTTACTGCCGTCGAGGCATTGTCGCAGTCTATGCTTACAGGACAGTGACAGGACAGTGACAGGACAGTCAGAGACAGTACAGGTGCAGGACAGGTTTACCCATAGCTTACAGTGTTAGAGAGACATTGTTTTTTGAGCTGTTTTTTGGTCTGTTTTTGAGTACACCACAACCATTTTACAAAGGAGACTCTGCCAAAATTTATGCAAAATCTGAAGCTTTCTTGGTTCATTTGACAGGTTGATATTGGTTCAGAGGTCAGTTTACAGGGGAAACTCTGCCAAATTTTTCCCAGGAAAGTAAACCATTGTGAAGCGTAGCTATGGCTGGATCACAGGACACTGCTCTTTACAATATCAAGAAGCTGGATGGAACCAATTTCCCATTGTGGAAGAAGCAGATTTGGCACGTGTTGGTACAAAAGAAGCAGATAAAACCTATAAAGCTCAAGGGGATAAAACCAGAAGATATGGACGAAGATGAATGGAGCGAAATGGATGAATTGGCACTTTCTACCATTATGCTGACTTTGGCAAAAAGCGATTACTTCAATGTAGCAGACGCGATGTCAGCTTATCAAGCATGGTTAAAGCTGAGTGATCTTTATGAGAAGCAGAGTGCAGCTTCACAGGTATACTGGCTTAAGAAGCTTGTTGACTTGAAGATGAAAGAAGGGACACCTATGTCCAATCATCTGAATGAATTCAACACAATCTATAGTCAGTTTTCAGCTCAAGGTGTCAAGTTTGATGAACCTGTTAGAGCTATGTTCCTGTTGATCACATTTCCGGAAAGTTGGGACATTTTTCGCACAGCTTTGAGTAATTCTGCACCTCCAGATGGTTTGAACATAGCAGGTGTAGAAGGAAGTCTGCTTACTGAAGAAACCAATAGAAAGACAATGGACAAAGGCAAAGGAACAGCCTTAGTTGTCAGGGGAAGGACCAAAGAAAAGTACAAAGGTGGAAAGAGGAATCAGTCTCGTAGCAAGTCCCGCAGTGCTAAAGGCAAGAGTGACATAGAATGCTACCATTGTGGCAAGAAGGGTCACATGAAAAGAGACTGCAGAGAATGGAAAGCAGAAAAAGGCAAAGAGAAAGCTGAAGACCATGTTGAGAAGAACAAGTCCTCAGTGAAGATTCAAGAAATAAATGTGACAAACACTGTTGCAGAGGATGACAGTCTAGTGTCAGGAGACATCTACTTCTTGAAGAATACAATGGACTCAGCTCTTCTTACAACATCTGATGGAAATGCACTGAGTGACTGGATTATAGACTCAGGGGCATCACTTCATGTGTCTCCAAACAAGGAGTGGTTTACTTCTTATGTGACCACTAAAGATCATGTTCGGCTAGGCAATGGGAAGACATGTGAGATCTTAGGTGTTGGAGATGTTCAATTGAAGTTTCAGAATGGCTCTTCTTTCACGCTGAAGAATGTGAGACATGTTCTCGCAATTACAAAGAGCTTGATTAGCACAGGTTTAGTTGATGATGCTGGCTACGTAACCACTTTTGGAAAGAACATGTGGAAGATATCCAAGGGTTCTATGACAGTAGCACATGGAGTAAAGTCTGGAGGACTTTACATGATTTATGTATCAAATGTCTCTAAAAATGTAATCAATGTAACCGAGCAGCCGAATGTTTCTTTGTGGCATAGCCGGTTAGGACATATGTCCAAGAAGGGAATGGAAATCTTGTCTCGTTCTGGTTATTTGCCTGGCTTTTCATTTAATGATTTTGAATTCTGTGAACATTGTCTGTATGGTAAGCAAACACAGCAGCCACATAAGCATAGAAGCAGTAGAAGAGATACACAGTTGGCACTTGTTCATAGTGATTTGTGTGGACCTATGCCTAACCTATCTCTAGGGGGAGCTTCTTACTTTATGACATTTATAGATGATTACTCGAGGAAAGTATGGGTTTACTTTCTCAAGCACAAGGATGAAGCGTTTAGTGTTTTCAAAACGTTTGTGACACTTGTGGAGAATCAGAGTGGCAAGAAGCTTAAATGCTTACGCACTGACAATGTTGGAGAGTACGTTTCAAAGGCCTTTCAGGACTTTTGTGAGTCAAAAGGTATAAAACGTGAACTTACTGCTCCTTACAATCCTCCTCAAAATGGTGTTGCTGAGAGGATGAATAGGACCATACAAGAGAAGGTCAGAAGTATGTTGTCAAATGCAGAGCTACCAAATGGGTTTTGGGCTGAAGCTGTATCAACAGCTGTTCATCTTGTAAATAGATCTCCTAGCAAGGTTTTGCAGAAGGATTCAGTGCCAGAGATGGTATGGTCAGGCAAAATGCCCTCATACAAGCATCTCAGAGTCTTTGGCTGTGAGGCATATACTCACGTTCCAAAGGAATTTAGGAACAAACTTGAGCCAAAGAGTAGAAAGTGCATCTTTCTAGGCTATGGTAATTCTGGTGAGATGGGGTACAGACTTTGGGATCCCGAATCCAGAAAGGTTGTCCGCAGCAATGATGTTCACTTTAATGAATCCAAATATCATTCTAAACCAGAGAGGGTTGAGGAGATTAGAAGAGTTGTCTTCCAAGAAGATGGACCTGCACGTGCAAGACAAAATGTCAGGGCTCAAGAGGAGCAAAGACAGGATAGAGTGGAACCACAGGTTGTGGCTGAGCCTGAGCCACCTATTGTGTGTAGATTTGGACGTGTCACGCGACCTTCTGATAGGTTTGTTCCATCTATGAACTATGTCATGTTGAATGATTGCAATGAGCCTTCATGTTACAAGGAAGCAGTGCAAATGAAGGACTCCGGGAATTGGCAATTGGCCATGCAGTCAGAGATGACAGCTCTGCATAAAAACAAGACATGGAAGCTAGTTAAATTACCACAGGGCAAAAAGGATCTACCTTGTAAATGGGTTTACAGGTATAAGATCACCGCTCATGATAGTCAGCCAAAGTACAAAGCAAGGCTTGTTGCCAAGGGCTTTAAGCAAGAACAAGGCATTGACTTTGATGAAGTCTTCTCTCCGGTGGTCAAGATGACTACATTGAGATGCTTTCTTGCATTGGTTGCCATATTAGATTTGGTGTTGCACCAAATGGATGTCAAGACAGCGTTCTTGCATGGTGATTTAGATGTGGAAATTTACATGCAGCAGCCAGAAGGGTTTGTTGAGAAAGGCAAGGAAGATTGGGTATGCCAGTTGTTAAAGAGTCTTTATGGCTTAAAACAATCACCGAGGGCATGGTACCATAAATTCCACAAGTTTATGCTTTCTCAAGGCTACAAACGTAGTGAGTTCGATCACTGACTATATACAAAGAAGGCTAAGGATGGAAGTTGGCTGATCCTTATTTTGTATGTGGATGACATGTTAATTGCTGGCGAGCACTTGGAAGAAATTTCAGCTTTGAAGTCAAAGATGGCAAAATCGTTTGACATGAAAGACATGGGTGAGACAAGTCATATACTTGGTATGCGCATTGAGAGAGACAGATCAAAGAAGTTGATTTGGTTATCTCAAACAGAGTATATTGACAAGGTTTTGCAACGTTTCAATATGGAGAAGGGAAAGGCATTGAGTGTTCCATTGCCACCATATGTGAAACTTAGCAAACAAGATTGTCCTGTGTCTGAGGAAGAACAAGCTGAAATGGATAAGATTCCATATGCGTCTGCAGTGGGTAGTTTGATGTATGCAATGATTACTACTCTCCCAGACATTGCATTTGCAGTGGGAGTAGTAAGTCGATACATGTCAAACCCAGGCAAGAAACATTGGGAGGCAGTGAAAGGAATATTGAGATACCTGAAAGCTACAAAGAGTATGCGTATATGCTATGGGAGTCAGGAACTAAGTGTAAAGGGTTTTACAGACTCAGATTATGCAGGTGACTTAGACAACCGAAGGTCTACGTCAGGGTATGTCTTTACATTGGCTGGTGGAGCAGTATCATGGCGTTCTAGATTACAAGATTGTGTTACTCAGTCTACTACAGAGGCTGAATATGTTGCGGCATCAGAGGCATGCAAAGAATCAATTTGGCTTAATCGACTAGTAACAGATTTGGGAATCAAAGAAGAGATGCCTGTGTTATATTATGATAGTCAAAGTGCTATACAATTGGCTCGCAATCCAGTTTATCACTCAAAGACGAAGCATGTGGATGTGAAGTATCGTTTCATCAGGGAAATGCTCGAGGATAAGCAACTTCAGCTTGTCAAAGTTCACACCACAGAAAATCTTGTTGATCTACTTACAAAAGGACTTCCCTCAGAGAGCTTTGCACATTTTCGCAAGCAGTTAGGTGTAGGGTAGTACAACACTTCTCTACATCTCTTGTATAGTAGCTTCTCTCACACTTAAAGTACCACATTGGAATTTAAGTGGAAGGTTGTTGGGGTATAAAGCCCAATGCGGTTGCCCAGGTAAGTGGGCGGGCTGCCAGGTATGTACACATATTCTTTTGTAAAAACCTAATAAGAACTCACTATGCTCTACACATTACAGTAGAGAGAGTTCACCATATCGTCGTGCTCTTCTTCTCGCACTCCCTCTCGCGTCGCACTTCCGCTCGTACTCCTTCACTTCTCCAATGGCCAAGCCTGCAAGGAAAACAAAAGCATGACAACCGTTTTGATCGCAATGCACAAGTGTTGTTCTCAGAATACCCATTCACACAGTGCATTGCCCTTGAGCCCTTCAATGGTTTGCAGTCCCATTGATGGGATAGCTGAACATCGCCTAGCTTGACCTCCCAGATCACCGTACTGACCTCCCTCTTATGCTTGTCATACATAGCAGTTGCTCCAGTACTAAGATGCATTCTCAAAAAAGAGACAACTTCAACTGCACAAGTCAACCGCACGCTATTTTGCTTCAATTGCTCATGAGTTAGAGCCGTTTTAATGAAAGCCCAGCCCCATCATGTTCCCCCTTTCCATGTCTTGAGCAAAAAAAATTCCAATTCATGTCCATGCCAGTAAGGCTCCAATATCTAGCAACAAAGTAAAACGGTCGTATTGCTTTAAATTGTGAAGCTGTGCCATCTGACCAAACCCAATGTTTTTTAAAGCTTAGCCCTTGATCTCTCAACCATTGAGCATGTAAGATAAAAGCATGTTGCACAAATAAGGTGTCATGTTGTTTATCATCTGAGACAAAAAAGTGGATGGTCTTCTTTATTGCACCTGATGCGATGCGGAAATAAGTAACCAGGACAAAGATAGTGACCTGCTTAGTGTACCAATGCATTGACTGGATCTCATTTTGCTCCTTGAAGGAGTAGTTCTCTGCAAAGTCAACGACGGAGACAACCACATCATCTGGAAACAAAGAAATGCAGTCCTTGAACTGTTGTGCTTGCCACCTAATATAAAATTGTGAGTGACATACTTCTTCAAGTGGTCTTGGTACACTCGCAAACGTTCTGTAGGCAGCATTTTCTTGTGGACAATGTCTTTCACAATGCTCTTTCTAGCTTCATTGTTTAATCCAGTAGCACCCACTATATTTTCAAAAAACTTCACAGATACTTGCTTACTCTGCTCAACTTCTTCTCTTGGACAGATTTGAATATTACCTACACCGCATGCATTGCATGTTCCCATTAAGCATTGGTAGCTATGGAAACTATGTTCTGCAAGTATAGGGCAGAGTATAGACTCCAATAGTGAAGTGGTACTCATACTTGCATTTTTGTATGCAAGACATCCATGGTTGACAACTTCATCATGATGAAGGCATGTAGGGCAGCTGCACATGTAGCAAGAACCATGAAGATCAAAACTTCGAGTCCGCATGTGATTTACTGCCTCTTTAAGGAAAATCATTTGTACATGCACAATACAACAACAGGTGTAGCGATCCCTCAATTTTCGGACAAAGAACGATTTCATAGACTCGAAGCAACGTTGCGAAATCTGAATATGTGCATAGTTTGTCTTGAATCTTAAATAAAGCTCCACCTGCAATATACATGTATACAAATGTTAAGAATAAACTTAGCATTAAAAACTGGTTAAATTGTTTCAAAACATTAAAAAGTGATTCTATATCACTAAAAACTGGTGTGCACCACTAAAAACTAGTAATGATACATTCAGTAGTATTGTTTTACCTGTGAAAATAATGCACCACAAATACAAATTAGTGTAGAAACTAGTAACCATACGAAAAGGTAGAATATTAAGAGGTTGTGTGAGGACAACTTTGTGTTTAATGACCACTTTAGAGTGGTGAGCGACTAGTTCAAAGTGGCCAGTCACCAATTAAAATTTAGCACTTAAAAAGTAGCTGGGAGGGAAAAAATACTAGGCGACTGACCAGCATCAGAACTAGATAGTGGTCGAACACAATTTGGAAGTGGAGGAGCTCTTGTGAAAAGTGCTTGATGACCACTTGAGAGTGGTGAGCAACTAGCTCAAAGTGGGCAATCACCACTTGAATGCGGATTCTGGTCACTTAAATGCGGTTTCTGGCCACTTGAAAGCGGGAACTTGCCGCTTGATTGTAGTGACAAGGTTTTAGCTACCACTTGAAAGTGGTGTCTCGCCACTTGGGAGTGGTGCCTCATCACTTGCATTGAGTGATGACTGATGTAGTGACTTAGCACATGAAAGTGGTGTCTCACCACTTGATGACCACTTGAAATTAGTGAGCAACTACTTCAAAGTGGGCAGTCACCACTTGAACGCTGATTCTGGTCACTTGAATACGGTGTCTGGCCACTTGAAAGCGGGAGCTTGCTGCTTGATTGCAGTGACAAGGTTTAAGCTACCACTTGAAAGTGGTATCTCACCACTTGATGACCACTTGAGAATGGTGAGCAACTAGTTCAAAGTGGGCATTCACCACTTGAACGTGGATTCTGGTCATTGGAATGCAGTGTTGGGCCACTTGAAGTGGTGTCTCACCACTTGGGAGTGGTGTCTCACCAATTGCATGGAGTGATGACTAACGTAGTGACTTTGCACATGAAAGTGGTGTCTCACCACTTGATGGCCACTTGAGAGTGGTGAGAAAATAGTTCAAAGTGGACAGTCACCACTTTAACGCGTTTTCTGGTCACTTGAATGCGGTGTCTAGCCACTTGAAAGCGGGAACTTTCCACTTGATTGCAGTGACAAGGTTTTAGTTACTACTTGAAAGTGGTGTCACACAACTTGGGAGTGGTGCCTCACCACTTGCATGGAGTGATGGACTTAGCACATGAAAGTGGCTTCTCACCACTTGAATGCGGTCAGACACCACGTGAAAGTGGTTTTTATACGTGTAAGTGTTGTGTGCACCGCTTCATTGTGGTGTCACAACACTTGTAAGTGTTTACTAACAAAATGTGTTCAAACTCCACTAATATGGTTTTGGTTACCATCATAAGGTGGTGGGCACCATTTGTGCAGCAGTAGTAAAAAGTCTATGGCACTACTATAACTGTTGCACCATGACTAAAAGCTGCTACATCACTTGGAAAAAGTGAGTTGCACCACCGAAAATGTTTGCACTTGTAACACCCCTACGAGTTTTTAAAACACGTCTGTTAGCGTTGGGTAAACAAGACTTTTTAGTGAGTGAACATCACTTTGTAGGGTTTACGGTGCAGCGTTGGTGCATTTCTAGTAAAAACTGTTTCTTAAACATTAAAACCTGTTGCAAAACATTAAAAACTGGTTCAAACACACTAAAAAGTGGTGTGGAAACACAAGTAAAAGTGCTTCAAAAACATTTAGAAGTATTGATCAAATTTTAGAAGTGGTTCAGATACAATTAGAGACCATTATAGTAATGTTTCACCACTTTTTAATGTTGCAGCACCACTAGAAAGTGGTGCAAAACACCAAAACAAGCTGTAGCACTAATAAAAAGAAGTATAGAAACATAATGTTGTGGCAGTAATGAGTTGTAGCACCAATAAAAAGTGGTATAGAAACATAATGTTGTAGCAGGAATATGAGTTGTAGCACCAATAAAAAGTGCTAAAAAAATATATCAATTACGTGAGGCTCCTCAAGAAGGTGGATTGGATGCTTTACATATGAACATCTAGCTAGTCTCTTACTGCAAACATCTTTCTTGTTGGGGGACACCCTCGTCTCATCCGTCCAAAATTGAAAGACTATGTCTTTAACAGTTTGAGTGATGTGAGTTCTCCGTGCATCATCTCTATGACACGTAGATGCAGGGAACAAACCATCGGATTCACTTGACACTATTAAGTGATGTTTGGCTGAATATAAGTTTCTTTTGTGGATCCCCATAAGCTTGGCAGCTTGAGGTATGCTCATGTCAGTGTTTTGCTCCTTGCTTCCACCATTCACCAACATCAACATTGCTGATTTCTTCACAAAAAACTCATCTGAAGATCTTGGGACCTTCACATGATTCAAAGTGTTGCAGATGTTTCTCAACATAATTGCTTCCAACTCTTTAGATTTACTCTGCATAGTAAGGAAGCAAGGATGTTGAAGAAGTTCATCAAAGATTTCCTTCCTACCACTTGCATCCATTCCCACGGTTAACGTATCAAAGTGTTGTACCATAGATTGAAATATCCTTCGTTTCTTTCTTTCATCCATCCCCCCTGTATTGCTTTCCGTGACAAAGTTGATCGTTGCCTTACGTTGCTTTCGTTTCTGAGCAGCCCAATATTCCCTCATTAATTTTCTGCGCTGAAGTTGAGCTTCTCTACTCAATGAAGATGAGCTGATAGATAGTTCTTCACTGTGCTCCATTATTGCAGTACTTTCAAAGGATTGCTCTACAAGAAATACAATACAAATCATAACTACACGCTATACTTTTAATTAATACATGGCACTTCTTGCACTAATTAGCAAGATACTAACAAAGCATAATAAGCGTTTACATACCTCAAGAATCATCAAGTAGAAGAGGAACCTTTAGAGATAGAGTTCGTGAGAGAGAGAGAAAGAGTACTGAGAGAGAGAGAGAGATGAGCGCGAGCTCAGACACAAGAGGAGCCATGCTTAGAGAGAGAAAGAGAGAGAGAGAGAGGGGGGGTTGATCGATACGGAAAGCTCGGCAAGAGCTCTGTGAGAGAGAGAGAGATAGGAGCTAGATAGAGCTCCAAGAGAGATCTCAGAGACAAAGAAAACTCAAAGCAGAGAGAAAGCTCAGACAGGTTGTAGCGGGAAAGAAGAGGTGGACAACAATCTAGCGTTCAACAGTAAATTACATTTAGTATCATTAATATTGGTACGTTAGGAGACTTAATTGACGTACCTTAGGAGAGTGATATTCTTTTTGATATTTGAAGCACTTTTAAAACACCCACTTTTAAGCGCAAAAAGCAATGTCCTTGACATTACTTTCCAGGCCACCTATACATGCTTTCACCCATCAATCTTTCTAATCCAAAAATAAAAAGTAAATATATGTACGTGCATGGCAATACAAGATATGACAAAGAGGCAATCTCTTGGGGAATCATGAAGAACGTGAAAGTAGTGCACTTAAGGAGGGATGCCTTTTTCATATGGAGTTTTTCTTAGACACAGACATTTGAGCTACATGGAGGGAGCTTTCCACATCAAATAAATAATGTATACAACTTTCCAATACTGAAGGGTGGATAGGGAGATGATATAGGTGAATTTGGTTCCCAATTCATGACTCGTGTGTCGAGGGTGAAGAAGTATTTGAACATTGTCTAAGTGTTGCATGTACTCTACTTGAACCTTGAAGCTACAAACACAGTTTTTTAGATATACGCAAGATCTTTTTTCCTTCTTTTTGTCATGGTTCACCTCCCCTATGGAATTTATAGTCAACAATGGTTTTCAAAGAGTCATAAGTCTTTATTGAATGTACTTGGAGCAACCTTGCCTTGTACTCAATCATTATACACTTAAGTTTCTATTCTACATTTTGGTCCTTGTTGTAGTGAGTATAATGGGAGCCTCCATATTGAGGTCCATCCTTTGGTGCCATGATTGTGGAATGTTTTGGTTCCTTAAGTGTTTGCACTCCTTAAGTCCCTAAGTAAGGGGAATGCCATGCTTTTGAATAACAACACACCAGTATGACTTCACCTCCTCTATCGTGTCATTAACATCATGATGTCTATCTTGACTCTCATCAAGATGGGCTCCTTGGACAATACTTTCCCAATCCTCAATGCACAATATAAGAGCCTAAGTCTAGAACTGCTAGCATTGACATGGTTTAACAAAATAAAATTGAAAGAGAAAATCTTGCGTGGGTGGTAATAGCAGTGAAAGTGGACACAATACTGTTTATCGATAATATGCACAATAATAGGCACGATAATATATACATGCCTTTTACCGTGTATATTACCATGCTCATTATCCCGTATACTACTGCCATACGGCTTTTCAAATAAAACACATGAAATATCAATTGAATTTTGAGAAGTGTACAAAAAATTAATAATAAACTTTGAAATTAAAACTCATACCTTACCTTTATAATTTGAGATGAAAAAGAACAGTACTTTAAAAAAGTTACAAATAAAGTAAATTTTTCAAATGAGTTACATCTATCTATCCTAATCCTCTTTGTCGTCCTCGTCCTTAGCTATGTACATTGGGTAGCTAATTAGATAAATCAATAACCCAAATTAACTATTAATACAATATTCATTGTCTACACTTACCGCTTGTAGATATTCGACTACTGAGTCGAATTGCTAGCGAGAGATATGGTGGTTTTCCAACAACCATCACCAAGTATTGAACTCCATGTATCACTCTTGATACTTGAACATCTCTCTATAGGATCATGCACAATGATATTTTTCTAAGTTAATAATAACCAAAAAAGTTTCATAAGCTAAAGCACCTTCTCATCCAAACTAAAATAAACTACATATTTATCTTTCCAATTCGCTTTGTCTCTTGAACCATAATGCGTGGGAGTTTTCTTGGCCCGGGTTTCACGCTGTTGATTGTGGGATAAGCCGGTTGTAGCTTGCTCACTCTTGTCTCTCTCTCTCTCTCTCTCTCTCTCTCTCTCTCTCTCTCTTTTCTTCTCTATCACTCTAATTCTCTCTCGCCCTCTTTTCCCCTCTACCTCTCTCTTTCCCTCTCCCTCTTCCCCCCCTCTCTCTCTTTCCCTCTCGATCTCTTTATCTCTCTCTCTCTCTCTCTCTCTCTCTCTCTCTCTCTCTCTCTCTCTCTCTCTCTCTCTCTCTCTCTCTCTCTCTCTCTCGTGTCCTATCTCTATCTCTCCCTCCCTCCCCCCCCCCCCCCCCCCCCCCCCCCCCCCCCCCCCCCCCCTTCTCTCTTTCTCTCAACCATTTTTGACCTAATAGACAACATTTTACTCTTTTGATCATAACTTCTTCATCCGAACTTTGATTTGGGTGATCTATAGCTTCAATTGAAGAGCATGACATCCTCTACGCATTGATGTAACAAAATATTTTTTTAGAGTAATGGAAGACATTTTTGTAGCAGCATTTTTGAAGTGAACAATTTCAATAAAGTTGACACTCATCTCTTATTTTAGATACAACGTTTTCTGGCACTCGCAAGGGTTTTTTTTCTTTAACAAGGTCCACAACCATTATAGAAAATGATCCAAAATCTCCTAAGTGTGGAGATAGCAACACAACCACTCAATCAACGACATAAAAACCATGTTCATGGCATACTTGGTATCGTTGGAAGAGACTGTAAACAAACAAGGTGAAGACTTACGGGCACTTGCAATAGAGAAATGACATGCTAAGGGTTCTTGTGGTTGAGAATGAGAATCTCAAGAGGACACTTGCAATGCAAACAACACGTTTGATGCAACATGAAGAGGAAGTCAAGTAATGTAAACGCTCTCTTGTGGACTTGAATGCTTTAAAGGGGTGCATGAGCAAAGTAGAGCATGACCATGTATTGAAAGAGGAAAAATTTGACACCATGAGCGGAATGTATGTGACATGAAAAAATGTATACACATCAAATCTTGTGTTGATGTATGTGGTAGCAATGTGGTTCCTAATTCCTCCCTCATGCAAGCTATGGCTCAACAAAGAATGTTGAGAGTGTGGATGTGGAGGAGTTGAAGGAACGTGAGCGACGTTCCAATACCATTGTTATTTGTGGAATTCTCGAAGAGAAGTTAGAGACGCCTCCTTCTATTGCCATTGTATCAAAGATTTCTTCAAAACCCACTTTGGCATGTCCAAAGTTATGGTATGTGGAGCACATATAGTGGGTAAGCAAGGAGCTCCTTGCTCAGGAGAACAGCCAATTGTATGCACCATACCGGATGAGACCAAACAAAAGATTATCCTTTAGTTGGATCTATTTGAGGGATACAATTTTTTAAAAATGTGAAGATTGCACTATTAAGCAACAAAATATGTGTTGCAAGGCAGATGAGAAGAGGATTAAGAAAAACAAGGAGATCTCTCATGAAGAAAATGTGCCCAAGGAGGAGGCAAGTCCCTTGAGCAAATAGGAAAAAGCGACCTATGAGACTGAGTTACAATTGAAAATATGCTTTTGAAATTTCAATGGATACAAATGGAATGCGGGGGTTGGCATTGATGAACTAACAAGCAAAGTCGATGTTGTACTTCTTGTTGAAACCTGGGAGCATGATACACAAATGATTAACGGCTTGGAGGATTACAATGTACATTCATTGATGTGGTCAAAGAATCTCCAGCAACATAGAGGGCAAGGAGGGGTAGCGTGTATGGTTAAGAAAGGATTGGAAGATTTTGTATCAACTGTGAAAGATGACAAGTACAAACGTTACGCATGGCTGAAGATTATTACACCAAAAAGAGCACCCATTTTTGTAGCCGATTGTTACATTACGAAAGTTACTTTTACACATGTGTAATAGCACGGGTATGCTCATTTCCAGTGGTGTATCTTTGTGGAGTGGAACCAATGGATTTACATGCAGAGAACATAATGGGGATAGTGTGATTGACTATATGCTACTCTCCAAAGCCATCATCTATCGCATAAAGAGTTTTATGTTTGGCCAATGGACCTTGGAATCAGGCCATTGGACCTTATGTATTGACCTTGCATATGGAGAAGCAACTAAGCATGATAATCTCAGTCAAAGAGAAGAGAAGTTATCACTATGTATGGATTTCAAACGGGCACTAGTGTATATTGAAATGGTTGAGCAAAAGTTATGGATGACAAAGCTTCAATATGACGCACCATTGAAATGGTTCAGCAAAAGTTATCGATGACAAAGCTTCAATACGACGCGCCATTGGAAACTAAATGGGAAGCTATCAAGAAACTTATTTGTTCTTGTGCCGAAGATTGCTTTGCCATAAAGCATGTCCATGGTATCAACAAAGATAGATCACACAATAGGTGGTTTGATAAAGAATGTCAAGATGTTTGAAAGTCCTTGATAAATCTTGATGCAACTATGGACAAAGACAACTATCAAAGTCATTTACATACATACAAGGCAATGATTCAAAAGAAGAGAATAATATAGGAATTAAAGCAATATTTTTTCAAGTCCAAGAAAAGGCACGTCAATGTGGAAGGTTTTGGAGAAACTTGAGGGGCAAGCGGGTTGAGATTTTTTGTAACTTGAGTCTTGTGGATATGTACACACATTGTAGGCAACTATATGAGTAGCCAAATGCTGAAAAAATGCCATTTTATGGTTCACTCCTATGTATGCCCTCTTTTTTAACTATCGAGTATGTATGCGGTGGGCTTGAAAAGTTGGCCATTCGCAAAGCGAGAGATCTTCAACGTATCAAGCCGGAGATAATTAAATGGATGGTAGATTTTACACATGAGTGGATGTGTGATATGTTCAACCTTGCACTTCAGCATGGCATGCCTTATGATTGGAGTACTAATTGGGTCAAGCCTTTGCATAAAGGAGGGGATGTAAAGAATGTAAATAGCCACCGTACTATAATGATTGGGTCTTTTATGGAAAAGTTGTTTGGGTGCATAATGGAGATGAAATTGAGTGATTGGCCTGAAGAGAATGACAAGCATGTAAAAGGACAAGTGGGTTTTTGTCAACACGTAGCACCATTGATTATCTTGTCACTCTTCATGTTCTCATGGAGGAAAGCCGGTTGAAAGGCAAGCAATTGTATGGGTGTTTTGTGGACTTCAAGAAAGACTTTGATATGATTCCATGTAACAATTTGTGGAGAAGGATGGAAGAACTCTAAGTTTCAAGCGAGTTTATGCTTGCAATTTCTTGAATCTATGAGAAGGTGATGTGTCAATTGCGCATGGGAAGAGGAATTTAAAAAAAAAATTGCAAGCACTATTGGGGTTAAACAAGGATGTTTGTTGAGGTCACTATTTGCAATTCGGTAATCATTCTTTTGATGTATGCGGATGATGTAGTGCTTCTAGCACACACTTTAGAAGATGCACAAAAGATTATGGTTGTCCTTGAGAACTTTTGCTTGCATAGTGGGCTGATTGTGAATGAATCCAAAACAAAGGTTATGCTTGTGAAAACCAACCATAAGGAGAATACATGCATTATGTACAACAATGAGACACTTGAATTTGTGGAGAGCTTTAAGTACCTTCTCCTTGAGGTTCCATCCAATCACAAGTGGCATGTATGTGCTATGCATCCTTTGAAAGTGGGAAAGAGAGCATACCATGCATTTGAGAACATGTGTAATGCGGGAAACATCAATGTTGGGTTCTCAAGAAGTACCTTTTTGACACATTGGTGACACCAATTCTTCTTTATGGAGTTGAGGTGTGGGGTGGGAGCAACTCAAAGTCTACTTGGAAAGAATTTGAGAATGTCCAAATGTGTTTTCTTACAAGATTTCTCCAAGTTAAGACACAAACACCATATATGATCCTACTTCTTGAGTCAAGATCTCTTCCAATTGAGGCTATGGGCATGGAAAAGGTTGTGGAGTACATGATAAAGATGCGTCAAAACCCCTCACATTGACTTCCTATAATTGCATGGGAAGCAAGCAAAAAAGTTCAAATGACGCATAAAAGCAAGATCTTGAGCATGGGATGGATGCAAGATATAGAGAAGTGGTTTGGGAGATGGGATGCACTACACTTGCTACATGATGCCTCAATTGACTCGCAAGTGAATGAAGCTTTTTACAACACCGATGTATTAGGGCTTGGCAGGAATCCAACGGGTCACGCTTCATACAATAAACCACCCATATTGCCCCCAACTACAAACCCATGTTCTTCATTGAAAGGGGAAACCATACTCACACTTACATGCTTTAGCCTATCCCCTTGTTAGTGATACACACTATCGTAGCCATTTGGCTTAGCTACCACTCCCTTCGATGTGAGACAGGGTGTTGGGGCAATGGAGAAGAGTCAATTTGATTGTGCACATTATGCTCACTGCAAGTTCGAGAGTCTGAGTACCACACACTACTAGAGTGCTCAATTTTTGGTCACATCTGAACTTGCTTCCCTCACATTTTTTGACATGACTTAGACCTACACACTTTCCTCTCCCAACCACAACGTGGGCTCTCCATTGCGACTCTCATCAGCACAATTTTGGATCATCAAGAGTCACTCATCAGACACATACTACATCACATGTAACTTTGGTCCCATAGGTCATATTTGACCTCAAAAAATCTCTCTCTCTCTCTCTCTCCCTCTCTCTCTCTCTCTCTCTCTCTCTCTCTCTCTCTCTCTCTCTCTCTCTCTCTCTCTCTCTGGGGGGTCACTACAATAAAAAACGTCTATCATGTGGGTTCAATAGTAGGGATTTTATTTTATTTACATTTTCACATACAATAGGGTGTTAAAAAAATGATCTTGAAAAAAATGTACAAATTGAATAGGAAAAGGGTTCTTTTTATTGGTGAAAAATTCACAACTAAGAGGTTCTATAAATTATCCTTGAACGCACATTCTATATAAGTTTCATATATAGTGACCTCCCCCCTCCCTCTCTCTCTCTCTAGGTATTCCCAAAAAAATGCAGCTGCTTACCTTGCATTTTTATTTGCATTAGTGATTACCACGGATATTATTGCATACATTATCGGATATATTATCATGAATATTACCGCACTCATAAATATTCAATGTTCAAGAAAGTATTCGATGCTGTAGACCTTTGTAACCCCCTCTCTATTTTTTCACCACCTTTAGTACTATTTTTATTTTTGTAGCTTCTCTTTATTTCCTACTCATTGCATTTTTGAAAACTATATTCTTAATACTATTTTTAATTTTTGAAGCTTTTCTCTCTTTTTCTACTCATTGTATTTTTTGAAGTTATTTTTTTAGTCATTTGTTCATTCTTCCTATTGAAAATTTACCTGACACCTAATCTACTAATTGTTCATTTTTTAGAGCACGTGTGATTTTTAATAGATTCTTGATCTTAACCTATCTCCCTTTCACGAGTGTGTTGGACAATTTGGGATGATTGTGCCCTCCGAACGACCCCGAACGCAAGCGATGGTTGAAGGAAAAACTACTTTGTCCTTGCACCAAGTGCAAAAGGGCAATCCCTCGCTTTAGGAGCATTGCCTTGGAGCATGTGGAGAATGAAAGAATTTGGAGCATGTATTGAGGCATTTTCCACTTATCCCTCGGATTCAACACATTTTTCAAAGTAGTTCCACAATGGATCTTCTCATATGGCACACCAACCACCGCTCAAATGATGGGATTATGCATGTCCCTGCTGATTCACCTGCATGGAGGCACATGGAAACTCATTGGCCCGAGTTTGAGCTAGAGCCTTGACACTTGAGGCTTTCTTTGGCACCAAGTCTACATCATGGAGCACTTGGCTTCTAGTGATCATCAACTACAATATTCCACCATGGGAGAATATTTATGTCTACCTCAAGCCCCTCATCGAGGAGTTGTAGGAGTTATGGAAGGGTATCCGCATTGTCGATGTTTCACTTCCAAATGAGAGAGAGAGGCCATTGTTAAGGGTATCCATATGTGGACTATGCATGACTATCTTGGCCTTGGAGAGATTTTGGGTATTCTATGTGCATTCTTCTCTCTCTTTACCATTTAATGTTTGAAGCGTTTCTCTAAGGATATGATATGAGTGCAGGGTTGTCCACATTAGGTCACAATGCCTATCCTACTTGTGGGCCATCATTGGTGAGAAGAAGTGGCTAGATGCATTGCACAAGGTAATCTATCCAAACAACCATCGTTTCCTGCCCCAAAGTCATAGCAAATACAAGGCTGTAACAAATGCGAAGACACCTCTAAAGCTTAAGAAGAGCACTAAGGATATGATATGAGTGCAGGGTTATCCACATCATGTCACAATGCCTATCCTACTTGTGGGCCATCATTGGTGATGGAGTGACTAGATGCATTGCACAAGGTAATCTATCCAAACAACCATCATTTCCTGCCCCAAATTCATAGCAAATACAAGGCTGCAACAAATGGAAAGACACCTCTTAATCTTACAAAGAGCACTACAATAGTGATCCATCCCCATCTATCCAACAAAATGTATGTCAATATACTCCATATTTTTATGACTTCCATATTGGAAGGACTTAAAAATACAACACCTCTTGGATCATGTGCACATATTCAAGAATGTTTCTCACACTCTATGGACCATAGTACATGTAAAAGGGGGTCTTTGGGGGCCAAGGAGGATTTGGGGGTGTTGAAAGGTCTCCCCACGTCTGGCCCCCAATTGGAAGATTTTGCTTCATAAAGCCCCATGGATTCTAACCAAGAATGAGCTAGATCAAGTGAAGGGTTCCATTGCATCTATTTGCACACCAACAGGGCACATCAGGTCACTAAAGGGAGCTTTCATAAAGGCAAATAACGGTGGAAGCATTCAATTATATGGATTGAAGTCCCATGATTGGAATTTGGCACAATATGTTACAGGTAATTCTTTCATTCTTTTTTTATCTTCTCCCTCGTTTGTTTAGATATTGAATTTTGTACATGACAAAATTCTTATCTTATTTTAATTTTTTGATATTGTAGTTCATTTTGCTGGTGAGTATGTGTATATGCCAAGACAAGAAAGTGAGGGAAAGCACTTTCCCTTTGTGGTTTGGCTAGTTATGGAAAGTTGACGTCTGTTTGCTCTTGGATTGTTGTTTCTGGGAGATCTTTTCTATCCACTTGATTAGAGCGTCAGTACTTGTTGACATGGCAGTCTTCTTCTTGGCTAAGTCTTTTCTTCATGTACAAGAGACACGTATGAGGATGCTTGTTGCAGTTGCATTTCCACTGAGAATTTTGGAATCCATTTTTGATGCACTTTATTTTTGTAGCATGACATTGTTTCCTGGGTCTTTGATCTGGACAGTCATTAAACCCTGCATTAGTTAAAGTTTCGTTCTTGTCACTTGTTGGGTCATCCGGATTTTCATTGTTTGCATCTTCTTGAAGCTCCAAGTGTTCTACGGAGTCATAGAACTCGTATTCTTCTTCATCTTTGTTTTCCTGGGTCACACTTACTGCAAAGTAAGGAACGACATCATAGCCATCTTCATAAAAAAACTTTGCTGTTGGATTGTCTTGAATAGCGCACACATCCAGAGTAGCCAAGATGTGTTCCCATTCAAGTGGCTCTAAAGCTTCCTCAGGAAAGGGTTCTTGGATATAATCCTTATCTTCAACTACCCTTTCTAGGATAACTTCCTCTTGCTTTAAGCTTCCATATTGCAAAGCTCCACACATCCACAATTCTTTAGGCTTATCCAACCATGTTGGAAGTTATGATCCTACTACGGTAGTGGAATCAAACTCTTCTACTGGGGTTCTTATCACATACTTGTAACTATTATCCTTGTCGTGGTTTCCATATGTCTCATGTAGATATGGTCACAACCCCAGTCTTGGACCATTTTCAATTGTCGCAGGAATGGTCTTCCTAGGATGATATCATAGTTGTTCTTCTTACCAAAGTCAACAATAGCAAAGGTTTCTCATATTCAATGCCACAAGAAGTAACAATTCTTTTTCTAGTAGTCATATGGGCCTGTCCATGTGTCCGTCTGCAAGATGCAGTTTCATCCTAGTAGCCCTCATTGCTGGGTTTTCCCATTTTTTCAAGACCTCTTTTGTTGCAATGGCAACACCAGCTCCACTGTCAAGGATTGCCATGGTTTTTACACCTTGATTCCACAGGAAGAGTGGTGTTCCCATCTTCTCCCTCATAGTACTCACCTACCTTGTTTAATGGCATTGTTGTTTAGCTAAGGAATTTCAAGCTCTTTGATCCCTTTCTCGATTTGAATCATTGGTTTTTTAACACCAAATTTCTCTAGGAATTTTCCCACAGCAGCCTTGAGGAGTTAGTAAGGTACCTCATATCTCTATTCAACTAAAATGTCTATATACACTATATCTTCTTGTGTGGTATCTTAGTGTATTCTTGTGTGTTATCTTGTAGATTTAAGAGCTCCAAAGAAATGGAAATAGATGCCATTCTTGCTGCTCAATTGCTTGCCATGGAAATTGTGCGTGCCATTGAGGATGCATTTCCTTGATCCATTCTTCTTAGTCAAGTCCACCTCTTGGTTCATGTGGTTGAGGAGATTGCTATATGTGGAGTAGTGCATGCATGCTAGATGTTCTTTCTAGAGAGGTTTTTAAAGACTCTCAAAGACTTTATGCAACTAGGATCCCAACCAGAGGCATGCATGGCCAAAGGATGGATCATGTGAGAGGCATTTGTTGACATTTCAATGTATTTGACACAAGTTGATCCCTTAATACCTCTCATGTGGTCAGATGAGGAGGATGCAAGGATGACTTTACACTTGCCAAGTGGAAAGGGAAAATTATTTAACATGGATATGGATCTATGCCGAGTGGTTAAAAAATTTTGCATCCTCAATGCAAAGGTTATGACCAAGTGGGTGGACTTGTGGGCAATGGCAAAGGCAAGGCATTTTCAAGAGAGAGAAGCATGAAAGAAAGCTTATGGAGGTAGGAGGGAAACCCTTGTTCCTCGACACATTGCATGTTTCCCAGATCTCATTAGTGCCGAGTGGATCCATGAGAGAATGACCGAAGCGAAGGCATGTGCAAAGGACATTACGAGGACATTACCGACAAAGAATGGGAGTATGCACAAGGTTGCATACCAAAGGTAGAGTACTCATGTGCTTAAACCATATTGTATAGTTTTTTCTTGATTTTATCTTTGTACTTGATTGTATAATTTTTTCAATTTTACAATGCCTTTCCTTTAACTCTATGTGGCCAAAGGGTCGACACTTTCGTACACGCCACATTAACAAGCATTAAACCACCATGGATTGTGGCATCATGGGCAACTTGACACAAATGGTGATGAAGCTGTTGGGATTAAAGCCCAAGTGGCCTCTTATACGGATATGGCCGGCTGGCCGCCTAACTTGCTTATCACTAACTCTTTGTATATACTCACTTATACTTGTGTGAATAATAAGATTTGGGTGATAACCCTTCAACAAATTCTCTGCGTACTGTGTAAGCTCTCTGTCTGTGTATCTGTGTGTGTGAGAGTCGATCTAAGCTCCGCTCTGCGACTTCAATTGGTATCAGAGCAAAGTTCAGTGCGTTTTTGCATAATTGCGCGCGCGCACACTTCTCAGGAAGATTCTAGATCCGGAGGTTGGAAATTCACACTCTGCATTCCGAGAGTATTTCCAACAGGTGACATGTAGTTTTACCCCCCTTTCGAAGCTGTTTATGCCCTCAGAATTTCGTTCTGAGCACTACATCAAAAGATAGGTTTCAGTCCACAAAGAAACCCGTCTTGTGTAGATTGGCAAGCAGGAGGTGGTTGGCACCAATAACGGCATCGACATACATCACTCATTACTCTTCTAAGCATCATCTATAGACCAAGTATACATATATATCATCAGATATATATATTGCAGTCTGCATTGCTACTTCTTGTGCTTGCCAGGTTCCAGGGGAGGTGTGGCCATACGACAGCTTGACACCACTGGCATGTATTGTAGATTGATGTACTGTGATTGTGGGTCTGCTAGTTGTGAGTCACGCTAGCAGACAGACCTCCGCAGCGGTCATAGGACAAGGATTGGTCTATTATAGGATGTATGTTAGTTCTGGGCAGTTTGTTGAGCCATCTGAGAGGGTCGTGTGTGAGGTTTTTTGAAGCCGAGCACTGGGGGCTGGGTTACCCAGTGTGAGGTGTATTAGGTTGTTGGAGTTCCCCTCTACACGCATCCTCTTCGGTGAATTTTATCCCATAGGATGTATGACTTTGTGTAGACACTGGATTGCATCTTATGTGCAGGCCGTTGAGGCATTGTTCAGGGTTAAGTTTTGAGATAGATACAGGTTTTGTGATCGCCCAGACAGGAGACAGTGTATGCTTACAGGATAGAATATTACATAGATTTTTAGATTTGTCACTGGTCAGCTATTTATGGTTGTTTTTGAGCTATCTTTTGGCATCCAGAGCTCAGTTTACAGGGGAGACTCTGTCAAAAGTTTTCAAAATACTGACAGTTCTTGAGGAGAGGTGTTCAGCTTGTTGTTTACAACTTGTTTGTTGTGTACAGAGGCCAATTTACAGGGGAAACTCTGTCGGATTTTTCCCAGGTGTAAACAGTTTGCAGACATGGCATCTTCTCAAAGTGAGACTCTTTACAACATAAAGAAGCTGGATGGCACAAACTTTCCATTCTAGAAGAAGCAGATTTGGCAGGTTTTGGTGCAGAAAAAACAAGTGAATCCACTGAAGCTCAGAGGGGAGAGACCAGAAGGTATGGCTGAAGATGAGTGGGAAGAGCTTGACGAGTTAGCTTGTTCCACAATCATGTTGACACTGGTAGAAAATGTTTACTTCAACGTAGCAGAAGAGACTACAGCGTATGGCGTATGGCAAAAGCTATGTGGTATGTACGAGAAACAAAGTGTTGCTTCTCAAATTTACTGGCTCATGAAATTGGTGGATTTGAAGATGAAGGAAGGGACAGCCATGTCAAATCATCTCAATGAATTTCACACAATTTTCAGTCAGTTAACAACACAGGAGATAGTCTTTCCAGATTCAGTGAAGGCTATGTTTCTCTTAATCACTTTGCCAGACAGTTGGGATACTTTTTGCACGGCATTAAGTAATTTTGTCATGCCAAAAGGTTTTACAAGTGCGAATGTAGAAGGCAGCTTGCTCACAGAGGAAGTGAATAGGAAGAACATTGACAAAGCCAAAGGCAATAGTGCTTTGGTCGTTCGAGGGAGACAACAGTCTAAAGAGAAGAAGGGTAAGAAGGCACAAAACCGAAGTAAGTCTCGTGACTCGAAGTCAAAGGATGACATAGAATGCTACCATTGTGGCAAGAAGGGTCACATGAAGAGAGATTGTACAAAGTGGAAACAAGAAAAAGGCAAAACAAAGAGTTTTGAGCAAGATGAAAAGAAGAGTTCTGTGAAGATTGAAGAGGTGAATGTCACAGGATCTAGTTCAGACAATGATTATGATAAAGAAGCTGGTGACATCTTCCTCACAAGAAATTTTGATTTTGTTTTCTTGACTGCAGAGGATGGACATGCTATGAGTGATTGGATTATCGACTCAGGGTCATCTTTACATGTTTCTCCACACAAAGAGTGGTTTACATCATATGTGGCTATTAAAGATTATGTCAGACTTGGAAATGAGCAGGTTTACATACTTGGAGTGGGAGATGTGCAGTTGAAGTTTCAGAATGGCTCTTCTTTATGGCTCAATAATGTCAGACATGTTCTAGCAATCCGAAAGAGCATGATCAGTACAGGGAAGTTGGATGATGCGGGGTATGTGACGGTCTTTGGAAACAACACTTGGAAGATCTCCAAAGGTTCGATGATTGTAGCACATGGCAGGAAGTCAGGAAATCTTTACACTTTACATGTTTCAGAGGTCAAAAACCATGTAATTGATGTGATTGAGCAGCCAAGTGTATCACTCTGGCATCGTAGGCTGGGACATAAGTCAAAGAAGGGAATGGACATATTGTCTCATTCTGGTTATTTTCCTGGTTTCTCATTTCATAATTTTGAGTTTTGTGAGCATTTTGTTTATGGTAAGCAAATACAGGAACCACATAGATCAAAGGAAAATCGTAAGGATGGACGATTAGCTCTTGTACACAGTGACTTATGCGGACCAATGCCTAGTTTGTCGCTAGGGGGAGCAGCGTACTTTCGTACCTTTATAAATGACTATTCTCGCAGAGTATGGGTTTACTTCTTGAAGCACAAGGATGAGGTGCTCAAGGTATTTAAGACATTCTTGCAACTTGTGGAGAATCAGAGTGGTCAGAAGCCGAGATGCTTAAGGATAGACAATGGTGGAGAGTACGTTTCCAAGGCTTTCCAAGACTTTTGTGAAGCAAAAGGGATAAAGCGGGAACTTACTGCACCATACAATCCTTCACAAAATGGAGTTGCATAACATATGAATAGGACCATACAAGAGAAGTTGAAAAGCATGTTGTCAAATGCTGAGTTGCTTGATGGATTTTGGGTGGAAGCAGTGGCTACAGCAGTCCATTGACAGGTCTCCTAGTAGGGTTCTGAATAAGAGTGAAGTGGCCGAGATGCTATGGACAGGAAAGGCACCTTCATATAAGCATCTTAGAATCTTTGGTTGTGAAGCTTATAGCCATATTTCTAAGGATTTGAAGAATAAGTTAGAACCAAAGAGCAGAAGTGTATATTTCTTGGCTACGCAGAATCGGGCGAGATGGGTTACCGGCTTTGGGATCCTGAGTCCAAAAATGTTATTCGTAGCAATGATGTGCATTTCAATGAAGCCAAGTTTCACGCTAAGCCAGATAAGAGAGAGGAAATCAAAAGAGTCGTCTTCAGGGAAGATGGACCTAGTGCTAGCACATCAAGATAGCATGGTCAGGCTCACTTATTGCCTATAGTGGCTAGAGAGGTATAATCAGTTGTGGTGAGACGTTATGAGCGTGTCTCCAAACCACCTGATCGTTATGTGCCCCCTCTAAATTATGTCATGCTCACGGATTGCGGAGAACCATCGTGTTACAAGGAGGCATTACAAGTGGTTGACTCGAAAAAATGATGGTTGGCCATGCAATCAGAGATGATGGCTCTGCATAAGAATCAAACGTGGGATTTGGTTTAATTGCCAGAGGGCAAGAAAGCTCTACCTTGTAAGTGGGTTTACAGGTATAAGCTTACTCCTCATGATGCACAGCCAAAATACAAAGCACGGTTGGTTGCTAAGGGTTTTAAGCAAGAACACAGAATAGATTTTGATGAAGTCTTTTCACCAGTTGTCAAGATGACAACATTGAGAAGTGTACTTGCTTTGGTTGCCAAACATGATCTGCATTTACATCAGATGGATGTGAAAACGGAATTTCTTCATGGAGATTTGCATGAGGAGGTTTATATGTAGCAGCCAGAAAGGTATGTTGAGAAAGGCAAAGAGAAATTGGTATGTCGTTTGAGAAAGAGTCTCTATGGCTTGAAACATTCACCAAGAGAATGGTACAAGAAGTTTCACCAATTTATGCTTTCTCAAGGATACAAGAGAAGTGAGACAGATCATTGCCTGTATACTTGACAAGCTAAGGATGGTAGCTTGATAATCCTCATCTTGTATGTGGATGACATGACTTAAATGGCAGAAATTTTAGCTCTTAAGTCAAAAATGGCAAAGGTTTTTGACATGAAAGACGTGGGTGAGGCAAGTCATATACTAGGTATGCGTATCTAGCGAGATAGGTCAAAGAAGATGCTTTACTTATGTCAGGAAGAGTATATTGACAAGGTGTTGCAACGTTTCCATATGGATAGAGGAAAGGCATTGATGACACCATTGCTGTCATATGTGAAACTAAGCAACCAAGATTGCCCACAGTCTGAGGTGGAAAAGGTTGAAATGGATACGGTGTTGTATGCATCTACATGTGGGAGTTTGATGTATGCAATGATTGCTACACGTCCGGATATTGCATTTGCAGTGGAGTGGTTAGCAGATATATGTCAAATCCCAGTAGGAAACATTGGGAGGCAGTGAAAGGTATCATGAGATACTTAAAACATACAAAGAGAATGCGCATATGCTATGGTAGTCAGGATTTGCGTGTCAGAGGATACATTGACTCAGATTATGTAAGAGACTTGGATAAGAGGAGATCTACATCGGGCTATGTCTTTACATTGGCTGGAGGTGCCATATCATAGCGATCTCGATTACATTGGCTGGAGGTGCCATATCATGGCAATCTCTATTACAAGATTGTATTACACAGTCTACTACAGAAGCTGAGTATGTTGAGGCAAATGAGGCATGCAAAGAAGCTATTTGGCTTGGTAAATTGGTAGCAGACTTGGGAATCAAAGTAGATATGCCAAAGTTATATTGTGATAGTCAAAGTGCTATACAATTGGCAAAGAATCCAATGTTCCATTCGAAGACTAAGCATATTGATGTGAAATATCACTTCATTAGGGAAGTACTTGAAGACAAGCAGATACAACTGATGAACATCCACACCAAGGACAATCCTGCTAATCTACTTACAAAGGGACTTCCAGGAGAGGGCTTTGTCCATTGTCGTGAGTTATTGGGCATTGGATAGATGGTAGCCATGTAAATCTTTGTACATTTATGTTCATAGATTTACAGTTACTTAAAGTGCCACATTGGACTTTAAATGGGAGGTTGTTGGGATTAAAGACCAAGTGGCCTCTTATACGGATATGGCCGGCCGCTTGCCTAACTCGCTTATCACTAACTCTTTGTATATACTCACTTATACTTCTGTGAATAATAATATTTGGGTAATAACCCTTCAATGAATTCTCTGCGTATTATGTAAGCTCTCTGTCTGTGTATCTGTGTGTGTGTGTGTGTGTGTGTGTGTGTGAGTCGATCTAAGCTCCTCTACGCGAATTCAAAAGCTAGGTACTATGGGACTATTGAGAGGATACTAAAGGTACATTGTAGAACCTTTCATACCTTCATCTTTGAGTGCAAGTGGTTTGCAAATGTGTCTAGACGGCATGAGAATGGGCATCACATAGGGAGGTATAATAACCTAGTTTTTCCAAGAAATTGTAAGCAGGTGAGTGTAAACCTTCTTTACCCTTATTTGCTATTAACTGAGTCAATGTCAGTTAACAGAAGCTGCTAAAGACTGAATACATACGAATGCACATCGAAGATCAACATGAAGAAGCAGTAAAGATTGGAGTTACACATTTTTCACATTTTTCCAAAATGGTAATGTATTGTATATTCTCGATTTATTTCAAGCCATTGTAACATTTTAATATGTTACGGGCTCAATGGGAGTTCCAAGCTATAAACAATAGGTCAGTTAGTGTGCCTAGGTTGCAGATTCAGTAAGTGGTGGAGCCCTAAAGGCCTTGGGTGCCCGAACATTGAATATTTTTACCCTAGGTATATAAGGCAGTGTGTAAAGGAAATTAAGGTTCAAGCTCATTTGGTGGAGAGCACTCTTTGGTGAGAGCTCTTGAGGTGTGTGGCTATGGAGTCCTTGAGCTTCTCCTTGCTCATGTGACTTGGTTAACACTAATCAATGTTTAATTCTCTTTCACTATGCCTCTCTCATGCTTCTTATGATTGCCTATGATGCTTAGATTAGCTAGATCTTAACTAATTAGTGGTTAATCCCTCTCTTATCTTGTGTGGTTGCTCTCTTTTTCTTGTGAGTGCATGTAGGTTTGATTGGAGTGTGGTGCTTGATAGATCTATGTGTATGTGCTTGTGATTAGTGTGTTGCATGATAGGATTAGTGTTGTGTGCGTTTTGCAATCGTAATGTGTGTGATTGGGTTGATTGGAGGTGAAGAGAAATGGGTGTGGAGATTGCCCATCATTGTGGCTTAGATCCTCCATAGGCCAAGAAGCTCACCTCCTAGAGTCACCATTCGTGTTGCCATGATTAGATCACTAGTCGTGTGTGTTTCCATGCCATAGTCGGGTAGCTCATCCCTCCGAATTGATAATTTTGTTGGTCATTGGAGCCGTGCAACGATGGAATCCCCAACATTTGGTGTTGTTGCCGAGGACGATGGCCTACGCTAGTGTGATTGTGGCATAATTGGATGTGTTTCCCCACTAATTTCACTTGTGTGTTTATGGTTTTGTGGATTTTGGATGTGTGTGCATGAAGCAATGTGTTCATAATTTCCTAATTTGTCACCGTATCTTGCCATTTGTGTGTTTACACACTCTAATTTTACACTAACCCCTTGCTAATTTGACTAATTTTGCTAACTTACTAATTTGCTACAAAGGACTGGAGCATTCAATCGTCAATCGATCTTCATTGGAAAGGTTAAAGATGTGTAGAATTCTGTAGAGATTCCACCATGATGCAATATAATGTTGATGCTATATTATTGCAATGCAATGTTCATGCTATGTTGCTTTGAAAATTTTTGGATTGTTCGTTTTCATGCCGTCGTAATGCCGAAATTTTCCAGATTTGGTGGCGTATGAACTTGACAAGTTCAATGGATAATTGTGTGCCTAATTGATCTAGTTGCATTCTTGAATGGTCAATTGCAAGTGTGTGTGCACTAAAATCAAGTGTGTGTGCATTCTAATTGAGTGTGTGTATGTCTAATTTTAGGTGTGTGTGCACTATTTGGCCCTTGATTGTGCACCTAAAAACCAATGTGCGCTTAATGATTTTTCAATTGTGATGATTGATTTATGTTTTGGTCATGCCCAACTAAAGATTTGTGAAATCACATTGCAATTTTGACAAGATTTACCCTTTTGTGTGCGTACCTAAAGATTGGTAAAAACTGCCAATTATTTGTGCGTGTGTGTGTGTCCTTAAAAAGTGCTTAATGTGCATGATTAATTTAATTTTTGATTGCATGTTTGGTGTGTGTAATGGTTAATTGCTGCATTTTCGAGCTCAAAACAAGGATTTACACACTCCAATTACGTCAAATTTTGACCTAATTTTACCGATTTAATTGCTTAGACTTGATTTTATTGATGAGATTGTTTGCAATTGAATTGATGTGCGTTTTATGATTTTATTTGGCTGCACTAATCCCCTACGTGTGGAGAATTTTCTTAAAATTTTGGGTATTTTTTGGATACTTTTGTAGTTTTTTGCTAATTTTTGCATAAATTTTCACTTAATTCCATTAGAACTTGATATCTTGCGATCTTTATGAGCTGTTTTGAATGTGTGTTTACGGCTTGATTTCGAGCGCATTTGGGCTTTTGTTTGCTAAATTTTGAGCGTTTTAGTATTTCCAAGGATCGGGTTGATAATTTTGTCGAATCTGGTATTTTTGATAAAAATTGCTATTTTTGGTATGCTTTTGCGTGCCGAAAGTGTTTGATTGTGATTGTCAATGATTTTCTAAAATTCCTAGATTTTTCCATGAATTTTTTGGACTTTTTTGACAATTTTTGGGATTTTCTGGTGATTTTAGCATTTCGGCTAATTTCGGCATTTTTGGACGATTGAATAATTAAAAAACCGGATTTCGAGCGTCGACCCTATGCCTTGCGACGCATAAAAATTCCTCGTCATATAGATCTTTACGGTCTCTTGGGATAGTTTCCTACGACGTAATCCTCATCTTTCTTCTGCCACTGTTGTCGCCATTTCCTCATTCCGTGGCGCATGAACACACTCGTGCACACACAATCACTCTCTCTCTCTAAATTCTGCCATCCTCTCTCTCTCTCTCTCCCTCTCTTTCTCTCTTTCTTTGTCCTATTAACACACACACACACCCTCCCCCACTCTCTCTCTCTAACCTAATTTACCCCACTCTCTCTCTCTCCAACCTAACTTATTCTCTCCCTCTCTCTCTAACTAACTCTCTCTTTCTCTCTCCCCCACTAACAATTATTAACACCTTCTCACCTCCCCTCTCACTCTAAAATCGTGATCATTATCACTCTCTCATTTCCCCCTCTCACTCTCTCTCTTCTCTCCCTCTCTCTCTAGCGTGAACCGCTCCTAGCTCCCTTCTTGTCGTTTTACTCACACACATAGGGTCCTGCAATTGCAGGCAACATCTCCACAGTCGGCATTGATGGGTTGCAATTTTCCAACGTACCCGCACACAGCGTGCCGTCAAACACTCTCTCCCACTCTCTCTCTTCTCCAGCGCGCGTCACAGGCAGCAAGGCTCTCTCCTTCTCTCCAAACTCCGTACCCTCTCTCCTCTGCAGATCAACCGCCACATCAGCCAGCTATACCCACGTCATACTCTCTCTCTCTCTCTCTCTCTCTCTCTCTCTCTCTCTCTCTCTCTCTCTCTCTCTCTCTCTCTCTCTCTCTCTCTCTTTCAAGCAGATCAGCTCTAACACCTGTGCACCCGTGCTGCGCGTTGCTGCTCCCAAGGCCACACTAACGCCTTCACCAGCCAGACCTCCATCAAGGCCCGCTGTCTAGCTAAGTGAGCAGGTAAGTCATAATAGTAATGATAATTATAATTCCATTAAAAAAATCACAAAAAAATAAAAAATCATTAAAAAAAGACAAAATTCAATTAAAAATAACGACAACTTGGTAAGCACAGAAACAGAAGCTCCTCATGTAGAGCTTGACATGATAGAGCCAGTTGAAATACCACCAATCATGGCGTATTGCTCAAATTGTGGACGAAAAGGTAGACAATTTCTGAAGATTGTCCAAGAAATCCAGACAACAAGGACACATCAACTACCAAGCAAATTGGAAATGCGAATCTCGATGTAAGTGCATTTAACTTGTCACTTTTAATGCAATCAGATGATTCCGCATTAGCGTTAGAAGCACCGGTAAAAACACTACAAGTTCAAAATCAGCATAAAGATGCACAGACACCTGGAAAGCTTAAAATTGATTCTTTGAACAAAAAATTCCTGCATGAATTTGGTCAAGATGTCCAGATATCACCAAATGTTGAAAAGATTGTTAGGTTTGCAAATGATTTTGCATCCACTGTCACAAGTGTGCAATCATTCACGAGTCTAAAGGAGCATCAAACAGAATGATGTTAGCTTTGTATGGCACCCATAATTCATATGCACACTATGCAGACCAAAAAGGGAAACTGTACAAAAAGGATCAACCAGTGTTTGAACGGCCCACACACCAGCTCATAGAAGTACGTCCAATGATAGATAGAAAAGGATGGTTCATTTCAGAGGAAAGTATTTATTATAGCTCATCCTCTCCAGAGCTGAAGGATATTACCCGAGTGAGCCCAGAAATCTGTTCAGAGCCAAAATCTCCTCCATCGGAAATCAAGCTTCGATGTTGTAACCCAATGAGCATATACTTTGACCAAAATAGTCGTAGATATAGACGAGAGTCTATCATCTATGATGCCTTGGGTCTTGAAACCATAGAAGCTCATATCATAGGAGACCCATGGGATAGACAATATCATGGCAAAGATAATTCTATCTATAGTTGGACTTGGGGAATAATTTGTGTTTCACAAAGATACATAGGAAACTATGTAGAAGGCTTACATATGCCAAATGTCAACAGTGCTACTGAAAGTGTACCTTCACAGTCCCAGAAGGTGAGACTAAAACAGATCCAAATAATTTTGAACTCTTATAATGAAGCAGGCTATATTGATCACCCTAGGAAGGCGGAGCTGTAAATCCATCAAGCTCAGCTTATGTACCAGGAAATGCTACACCAGTTAGAAGCCCTAGAGCCTCTAGCCAACAGACCCCTTCAAAGAAAAACCATTGAAAGATCATATGGTTGTTGGAAGTTTCCAATTGACCCAGGTTCCCTCAGAATCTGCAGACAAATGCTTATATGAAGATCATCAAGGAAAAAACTTTCAGCTGATCTCCACAAGTGAAAGCCAAAAGCCATCAAATCCAATAATGTTCAGACAGTTACATGTGACCAAGCTCATATATGCATATCAAGATGCAAATGCTAATGAATATCAACAAGATCAATGGTACGACTGAAGTCAAAGACTATCTAAAGATGATGCAAAGCCTCAAGATGCCAGAAGAGGTAACAGAAAAGTCAAAATCAATGAAAGCTAAAGTCGAGAAAATACACAAAGGTCACCACCAAAATCTCCTCCAAAGAGATAGATTCTGCCAGAAAGTACAATGGATATTTTAAGGTCAAAGGTTACTCAGATGCAGGTGGATAATGCTCATGAGTTGCAGACAGAAAGTGCAATATTATAGCCAATGGAGTCAACATCAATTGAAGCAGGTGGTCAAAGCAAAGAAAATGCAAATAAAGATCAACCAAAGGACGTTGCCACAACAAAAGCAGTCAATTCAGACACAAATCCTAAGAAGATCAGGTGCAACATCACCAGTGAGAATGAAGAAAAACTCTCAAGAGAAGTAAAGCTAGATTTTCAATTAGACAAGAACCTCATGTCTTTTCACACTTGGAAAAGATGTGGACAATCACAGCTGGAAGATGCTCCTAAATTTGTGAGCATATCGAGAGACAAACGAGCAGAATGCTAGGGAATCATCTCCACCACCATTGAAGTAAGTTCACAGATCATCATAGCTCAATTCCGCGTGATTACAACAAAAGATATGCCAGACCACATCATAATGGGAATGCCAATGGCTTAGAAGATGTCAGAGATACAAAATTCAAACATGACGGAGTCATCACAGACAACCAAGAATGAAGACCAACAATGGTCACCCGCAGATGACAGCACAAAGTCCTCAAGCATAGCTAGAATGGAGAGTGATATGAAAGCAGATCATATTTAAGATGATTCATCTTGATCAATGAGAACTTCAGAAGAGCTTAAAGCAAATCATGCAATAAAAAGAGCAAATAAAACAGAGCAAAAAATACCATCAAAGCCAGAAGTAAAGAAGATCGAGATTGCAGACAAACCAAGAAGCAATAGGAAGTCCAAAGATCTAGACATTGCCAGTAGAATCAGTAGATGCAAGTCAGATTGGAAAACAGATTCTCAAGCCATCTTCCATAGAGACACAGTTAGATCAAGATGATACCATGACAAATATCTTCAATAGAACCAGCAATGAGAATAGCTATAGTTCTTAGTACTAAAAAAGGAGCAAGTGTCAGATGTAATGCTCTACTAGATAAAGAAGCAAAGTGCAAAATGGTTGCAGACAACATCCAGAGCATTCTAGAGATTACTCAGGAAGAGCCAAGTAATAGAGAAATCATGTGTAAGGCTCCAGGTCAAGAAGAAATGGTTGCTACCCTTAGCATCAAAAATCATGAAGAGCAGGTAAGTTTCAGGTAAAGTCTTCAAGGACGTGCATGCAGATGTCATCCTTGGACAGTAGCGGTTAGACCAACACAAGGCCTACAAAGAAGATACAATTCTAATACTCTCTTCTCCAAGAGGTAGCCAACAACATTCACAGATACCGTTAATGCTAGATTCAAAGTTGCAGAAGTCACAAGAATCAAAGGAAAATCTTGTAGACAAAGGTAAAGCCAAAGTGGAAACTTCCACCGATTAGAAAAGAAGGTGTGTGATATCATATGCCTCTACGTCAAAGAACCCTCATGGATCAGCTTCTTCTAGCAAGTCAGGCTTTCAAATCTTCAAGTCAATTGCTGACCCAACCGAAACCTCTAAGGAGACACCCAGAAAAGCAAAGATATATCAGCCCAAGTACTCAAGAAAGCAAAAGATAGTCAAGCAAGTGTTTGTTCAGAGCAATTTAGTCAAATTCAATGATCCTATTTGGATTAAAGACAAGAAATCAACGCAGAAACACCAACACATCGGATGGATAGCATCACAATGGAGCTTAAAGAAACAGGAGTACTATAGAGGTAACATACATATATGGGTACCAAAACCGCATGTTAGAGCATATGAAGTAACGTCAAGTCCCTCCCAAGAAAGAAGGCCCACAAGGTATCAACCTCAACAATATCCTAGGATACTTAAGGAACAGGTATACAACATAACAACATTGAAAGATGCTAAAGTCTACCACAACTTTCAAGAGGATACAGAAAAAAGACGGATCACAAAGAATCTTCCTCTTGGACAAGGATTCTACACAGGCTATACAAAGATTTGGCTACGAGTCAATCACAAGACAACTGCAACTACACCAGACCTGCATGAATATCTCAAGAACTCAACAAGACCTAGAGCAAGGCAAAGTCAACAATAGAGATACAAAGGTCATAAAGAGATTTGGATTCCTAAGTCTTCCAATGTTGCTAGTCAAAAGCCAGATGCTGACAGTGAACAAAGCCCTACAACAACATCAAAGACTCATATCAACGGACCCAATTGGAGATCAAACAGATAATGGAGTCTTCACAGTCAAAGAAGGAAAAGCCAACCAACGTGAATGCAGATTCAAAGATGATAAAACAGGTATGTTCAAAGAAACCTTCAATTCCAACTTGGTCCTTCACTAATTCTCTTTTTGAGGATTCAAGCTTACTTTTACATGAAGAAATGTTTGTAGTAAGCACAAGAATGTAAAAAGTCAAGTCGCCAGGGTGCAAAAAACACTCTTTGGTATAGTCAGAGTCGAGCTGCTGAGCCATAAAATGAGCAAAGCATTAATCCCAAAGCTTCAAGTCATATTAAACTCTGTGCTAAGAGTCGTAGTTATTACGCTTATGCTCAAGCTAGAAGAGTAGAGCATATCTAAGAGGGTCGCTCATGCTGGATGAGGTGAGCATAAGAGTCAAAGTCTATTAACTTAATTGGTGGAGTGTTGTAGAGTCCAACACTTACGCACAGTGCACAGTAAGATGAGAGCACATATCCTCATCACGAAAATCATTCTTAAAGGGGTGCCAGCTTACAAAGCCATGTCATATGCTTTTATAGCTACACAATCTTTTTGAAGAACCCATCAAAATCTTCTTGCACAACATATTGTTTTCCATGCATTTTTGTGTATGCATAAATAGGATGTCCCATCATTGGACATATGCATTAGACACTCTTTTTTGCTTCCACATATCCACCTTGAATGGACTACAACAGGCAAACCCATGTTTCATCATGCTACCCTCTCATATTTGTTGCCTTTTTAATTCCATATCTATAAAAAAATAATCCCTTGAGTACTTTATTAATATTTCCCATGCTAATAAGTACTCCAATGATGCACGTATACCACTGGGTTTTTTTCCTTTGGTCATCCAGGTATTAGACCCTAATATAGAACCTCATTTTTCTACTTCACTTGTCCTTACTTTTCATAAATAAACAAAAGCCTCCTCATGATGCTATTACAACGGACAATGTGACATCATCTCTCACATCAGACATATTCGGACCAATCAAGATGCTGCAAAAAATTGAACCTCATCAACAAATTCAACAAAAAATGAAGAAAATCAGCCCATCAACAACCAATCAAAAACCTTCCACAACCTCCACAGACACTTTTCAACAGTGCCCGAGGACGGGCACTAAAATCGGAAGGGGAAAATGTTAACTAAGTCAACGTCAGTTAACAGAAGCTGCTAAAGATCGAAGATGTATGGATGCACATTGAAGATCAATATGAAGAAGCAATAAAGATTGGAGTTACACATTTTTCACATTTTCAGAAAATGGTCATGTATTGTAAATTCCCGATTTATTTCAAACCATTGTAATATTTTAATGTGTTACGAGCTCAATGGGAGTTCCAAGCTGTAAAGAATAATCAGTTAGTGTGCCTAGGTTGCGGATTCAATAAGTGGTGGAGCCCTAAAGGCCTTGGGTGCCCAAACATTGCATATTTTTATCTTAGGTACATAAGGCAGTGTGTAAAGGGAATTAGGGTTCTCAAGCTCATTTGGTGGAGAGCACTCTTTGGTGAGAGCTCTTGAGATGTGTGGCTATGGAGTCCTTGAGCTTCTCCTTGCTCATGGGACTTGGTTAACTTTAATCAATGATTAACTCTCTTTCACTATGCCTCTCTCATGTTTCTTATGATTGCCTATGATGCTTAGATTAGCTAGATCTTAACTAATTAGTGGTTAATCCCTCTCTAGTCTTGTGTGATTTCTCTCTTTTGCTTGTGAGTGCATGTAGGTTTGATTGGAGTGTGGTGATCAATAGATCTATGTGTGTGTGCTTGTGATTAGTGTGCTGCATGATAGGATTAGTGTTGTGTGCGTCTTGCAATCGTAGTGTGTGTGATTGGGTTGATTGGAGGTGAAGAGAAGTGGATGTGGAGATTGCCCATCATTGTGGCTTAGCTCCTCCATAGGCCGAGAAGCTCACCTCCTAGAGTCACCATTCGTGTTGCCATGATTAGCACACTAATTGTGTGAGTGTTTCCATGCCCTAGCCGGGTAGCTCATCCCTGCAGATTGATAATTCTGTTCATTGGAGCTATGTAACGATGGAACCCCCAAAATTTTCTATAGCATAATACCAATGTCACTCATTTTGAACTTCTCTTCTATTGGTCATCTATATCCATCAACCAAAACTTTGGTTCGTAGTTCTTGTAACACCTCTAGGGAGAACCACTTTTTCCACTAATGAAGTGGAGACCATCTTCGACCCTCTCCTACCTACTACTTTGGATGAGGGGGAGAGAGAGGAGAGAGAGAGAGATCGATGATTCAAGTCTCACCACTGCCAATCTTAGTGAGGATAATTTCCATGATGACGATGATGAGATGGAAGATGAAAAATTCAAAGATGATGAAGACAACACATCCACAAACACCAATTCAATTCCTCTCTTTATTGATTTAAGAGCCATGGGTTTAGATTTAAATCAAGCTACTTGTAGAGATTTTTTGGAAGATGATTCATAAATATTTTTATTCTATGAAAGATTTTTTTGTGTGTTTCCATTCATAGCTTCTCTCTCTCCCTCTCTCTCTAAATTTGTCAAGCATGATAATCTATGTTAATCAGGTGGGCGTGATTAGTTTAATGATAAAATATCTATCATTTTTTTGTATAATTATTCATGAAATATAGCAAATGCTTTCTAATTTTCTAAGAAAAAAGAAAGAAGTACTCAAATTTGCATATTTGGCTCTAAATTGCACAATGATGCTAGAGGCAATAATGGCAGTTATAACCTCTCTCCCTTTCTAATATCCATCTTCACACATTTTGTTTCGTCCTTATTCTGAAGAGTTATGGGTGCCAAGTGGAGTCAACACTTTGTGTTGTATGTAGTGCGAGAGTGCTTCTACTATTGAAGACTGCTTTGAAGACGTGCTCCTTTATTGTGCCCCTTGCTCAACACCTCTAAAAGGGAGCTCGTCTCCCATGTTTTACTTGCAGACCAACATTTGTGACAGAGTGGTCACATCCATTGCACAACCTAATTTATTTAAATAGCCGTTGTTTCATGTTTTAATATCATTTTTTGTCCATTTTTTGAAATTTAGAATCATGTTTTTAAATTCTTTTTACAAGAAAAATAGAGAAAAATACCCAAATTTGAATGCTTTAGCGCTAAAGTGGTGTCGATAATACGAGCAATAATATAAGCGAGAATAAGCATGGTAATAAGCATAGCAATAGGCGTGGTAATAACCACGATAATATTTAAACTACAAAAAATGTCCTCCCACCCCTTCTTGCTTCTTTGGCCAACCCATTTTGGATCCTCTCTCTCTCTCTCTCTCTCTCTCTCTCTCTCTCTCTCTCTCTCTCTCTCTCTCTCTACAAAACATAGTAAAAGACCGTGGTAAACATTTTCAAAATTTCATAGAGGCATGCAATCCGTAGATTGGGTGCCATCGTAAGACAAGGGCAAAGACCATTATCTTCTTTCCTTACAAGCTTTCAATCATCCTTTATTCTTCTCTATTTCTTTAAATCCACTAAGTGGGTACAACTTCTGAGATGTTCCAATGTCACACATAGATCTACTTACAATGCTTCCATCATTATGTTATGCATGTCTTTGTTGAAGTATAAATGAAAATGTGACACGTATGAGAGTGGATCAAGAGTACCTCTTTGAGAAGTAGAATGGCTAGCTTCAAGAGTTTGAAAGGGTCGCAAAGAACCCCGGTGCAACCCATCATCACTTGAGGATTCGTTAATTCATAACTGGAAGAAGAGGAGGAATAATCACTAGTTTCTTCTCCAAAAAGGGGTTCCATTTTTTGTATAGACTCATGCTCCATATCATGCATATAGGTTTTAGGTTGCTTGATTAGCCATGAAAAGCAGTGTGAGCCCAACTTGACACTTCACTGTTAAAAACTAATCTCAGGATCCCGAGATTAGATTCACATCCCGAGCTCAATTTGGTAGGTGGTGTCGTCACATTTATGATGACAATAACCCTAAATTTTGTAACTATATGGGGAAGATATCTTTTCTGGAGAATAATATCCATGGAAGTCTTTCACGCCATTCAAGTCATAATGAGCACCACCATCCGTAATCGTCAAAACTAAACTCAAGATCCCAAGTTTATTTTTTAAAGATCGATGGCCTGGATCTCACATGCCCCTCTTTTTGAACAGCACCTTGATCCCATGCTTATGATCCCATGGAACTTAGGAGGATCTATGATAGGGAGCTATGCACGTGAGGTACGAGGGAGATTCGATCGCCCAATTTTAAATGGACGTGTCAACCTTTACATTTTTTGTCCTTTACTTTCCTCTTCAAGGGATTACTTATTACATTTTGTTTGGGGCTTTGTGGACAACAAAATGCACGCATCCATGTGGTTAGTTCATTGCACTGCCACAGCCTAGGTGATGGGTTCAAATCTAGGGGGCATTGACAAATGGATTTTTGTTGGACGTCTATCGTCCTTGATATTTGTCACATGCGTGCCTGCCATAGATCTTATGATGGTGTCTTTAATGAAGACGTCGTGTTCTTTAGTCTCCCCCCACCCCCCCAAAAAAGAAAAAAGAAATCCCACATTGCCCTTGCACTCATGGAAAAGGCTTCAAAAAAGAGGAGATTCCGAGGCTTTGAATTGATTGAGAGTACTAATCTTTGTGTCTCAACTTGCAAAACTTGATTAGCTTAATTCAATGTAGTTACTAGGTTTGGGTAGGTTTTAGGCTTCAATTCAACTAGATTGATCATTATGGTATTGGGGCAAGTGAAGCATGTTGTTTGATTAGCTCGTTGCACTCATGTACAAGTCAAACCCTTCATCAATCAGGCATGATACGGGATACACTTTTGGACCCTTTCATGCTATATGTTTGCTATTGCTCTCTCTAATAGACTCACTAAATCAAGAGGTGCAAGGATAATACTCAATCAAATTGATTGAGAGGGATGTTTCATACCCTGTATAGTGTTTCATGTAGTTTCTTTTGTTGATCAATAGTCAACCTATTCCTCATTGACTTGGTGAGATGATCATGTTCTTGGCATATCTAAATTTTATTGAAAGTGTTTGGAAACTAACTAGGAGGATAACAACTATATCTGAGCCCAAATAGCTTCTTCTATGGAGTGGAATGATCCAAAAAGCTTCACTTTCTCAAATGCATGTGATCCAAAAAAACCTTCATTGCGGGGTTAGGAAATTGAAAAATCAATCACTCAAAAGATCTTATGAAGCTCTATGTATCTTTGGTATCCCTTTTATGTATACTTTGAAAAATAATATATCTTTATAGCGTCTTTGTCTACACGTATTATTGCAAAGGCGTCAAGTAAAGCTAATCTCCTTCACAAATTATACATGGAGCTTGGTAAGTACGGATCCTCCCATAATAATCTTACACTTGTTGTGATAGTTAAGGGTGCTAGCCCCTCCTTCACCACATAATGCTATCACACCAAGAAAATGGAGTCAATCTGTGGCCAAAGCTTGATTTTAGATGACGAATTCCTCCCTCTCACACAAAAAATCAACAATTCAAAAAAATCTTGATTGTAGGATGTTCACAACACTCCTTGCATATGAAAAGTTAAGTTATCGTACACTCTTTAGAAACCCAAATCTCAACAACCATAACATATTTAATGATCACCAAACTTTAAGCTTATGAAGAGAGAAATTCACACAAGTTGATCACTACATGAAATGGAGATATCTCTTCTCTTGTTCACCTTGCTGGCCATCAACAACATTTCAAAACACTTTGTTGGGGGCCTTCATAGGAAATTTTGCAGTAAGCATTTCAAAACAATTTGCAGGGCAAGCATATCAAAAGGGTGGTTGGATGTTAGCAGCGGCTAACAGTTGCACCAATTATGCACCAAGCTGTGGATGTGCCATAGTGCACAATATCTACTTTTCATTGTATAGGGCTTGGGCTCATTTAGGAGTTCCAAAGCTGTATGAGTCTAGGCTAGAGAGCTCACTTTATCCCATAGTTGAAGGGTTTGAGGCCCAAAGCTATAAAAGAGCCCTATGCTTAATGAGAGGTCATTCTGGAGTGGTCCTTTTGAGAACTCTCTCCCTAAAGTAGCTGTTGATGGCCTAGCCTTTGAGCTTAATGCCCATGCTTAGAAGGCTAGTGCTAATCACATGTAATTAGTGTAATCCTCTCTGAACTAATCTAGTCTTCATTATGTTGTCAATCATGTTTCTCTACTTTCCTTCATTGTTTTGAAGTGTTGATCTTTTCTAATCTAACTCTTACTTATGCTAAGCTACTCTGATTAGTGGAGTCCTTATCTAACTCTCTCGATTAAGTAGAATGGGCGTACTCGTGATTGAGGGATTAGAGTTGTCCTCTAATGGTGTGCTTGTGTGTGTGTAAGTTTAAGAAGCCTTGAGCTTAATTTGATTAGAGTTGTCCTCTAATGGTGTGCTTGTGTGTGTGTAAGTTTAAGAAGCCTTGAGCTTAATTTGATTATGTGTGACTTGATTTGGACACCATGATTGGCATGGTTGGGGTGGCCGACTTGAATGCGATCTTGTGTGCTTAATCGTCAATGCATGTAATTAGAGTTGTGCTTGAGAGACTCCAAGATTAGTGTGTTTCACTTCGTTGCTTGATGTGTGTAGATGATTGCTTGTATTGATGCTTGATGTGCGATTAGCACTAGTTGATTTGGGATGATTTCTATTTGCATTGGAGGATGCACGCTCTTGAATCCTCTCAATATTTGCATCCGATGACGCTCTCGCACATTCTTTGTGTGATGCTTCCAAGCCCTAGCCGGTTCATGCTCTCTCTCTCCGGATTGATAGATTTGTGGGAGACTGCCTATGCTATGGCGAGCCTCCAACATTGGAGCAGAGACATTAATTGTTGTAGCGGGCAAGGCTCGACTTCTAGCGACTACAAGCTATCATTGGGTAAATTTTGATAGCATATCAAAAGGAAGCTATTGGAAGCTTTTTTCTGCGATCAAAAACCCCTCTTCAATCTACAAAGCATATCGAGCATTGCAACAAAGCTTTTGATATCATATCAAAAGGAAGCTATTGGAAGCTTTTGTCTACAACAATTAAAACACCCCTCTTCAATCTACAAATCATATCCAACATGGCATCAAAGGTGGATAAATTAAATTGAATGGGATTTCATACTTGGAAAATTAAAGTGAAAGGGTATCTGATGGGTAATAATATTTGGAGTGTGGTCAAGCCATTATCAACCAATGAAGCTGGCACATTTGCTATGGTTACAACTGCGCTATCTGCCAAGCAACAATGCAAGGAGGAGCAAACATTAGGTATTATTATGACATCTCTTGAAGATGACTTTATTCATTATTTGGATGACGTGCAATCTTCTAGTGCTACGTGGATACATACTAAGAGCAGGCCAACTAGCATTGTGCCATCACCAATTGTTGCGACATCCAAAACATCTAAACATGGTGCAAAAGGAAAAGCAAAAGTGCAGGAAGAGCATCCTCTAGAGTTGTAGCTTATGTTGACAACTCTAAAGAAGAGATTGATGACAAGGAAATGGAGGCATACATGTCAACAGTAGCAAATGCTGGAGGTGAATTTCCAATTAACGAAGATGTTACAGTGTGCCAAGATATGTTGTCAAGACATCTTTAAAATTTGAAGGTACATAAGAGCATTTGAGTATAAAGAAGCAATAAATGTTGCAACATTTGGGTCTTAATATATTTTGGACCATGCACGTAGATCAAGATACTCCATTAGCTTGAGTTCCTATTTTCCATTTGATTAAGCTAGAGAAATCAAGACAAGTTAGCTAGGACGCCAAGCGGCTAAAACCATTGGCCGATACATTCTTGTCGGCCCAAAGGATGCTTTATATGCTCAATTGATGAATGCGGCAATCCTTCCATCAATGTAGATGACAATATCTTGCAAACATGGGAACCCTTGTGGCAAGTAGCCAATGAGGAGTTCGAGGCCAAAATCAAAGACACTTGCTGGGGTGACTTGTGTGGAAAATTGTTGTATACCTGGGATGGAAATCATAGGCTAGCCGCATGGATGGGAGTTCTTAAAGAGAGTAAGTTTTGTTGTTAATGGTTTAAATTTTCAGATGTGTTCTTAATTGTAGTTATTATGTGTCATTTTATTTGGTTTTAGGTGTTGCCTATGAGAAAGACGTCAATCTCCACCCAAGAGTTCAAGTTGAATTGGTGACATTAGACTCTTCAAATGAGGGTGATATGTTGAGCATTGGTATGCGTATAAGCAAGTAAGATCTTTTGGTTCTTGTTGTGTGAGAAACTTTGAGATCATTAGTTGTCTTGACTCTTTTTTTTCAATCCTATGTAGATTGAGACATGATACGTGGCTACCTCTTACATGGACATGCTTTGGATGGTGCGGGCAATGGGCCTTACTTCAAAAGAGTCTATCATGGAGAAGCTATTGTGTGTAGTATATAATTGGACGTAGGTGGAGATTGATAGGAGGGTTGGAAAGAAATCATGGTACAATGTGCCCGTAGCTGTGATTTCACAGCTTCTTCGACCTGTAAGTAGCATCAAAGTGTTCAATCAATAATTATAACAATTTGTTACTGTCAAAGAATTGAATAATCATTGGCACCATGTGTGTAGGAAAATCATACCCTTTCCCTAAAAAATATTATAGCAAGGAAGGATAGAATTCTTCCCTCAACGTTTCAACAAGCCTGATACATAAACACATTCTTTGAAACCAATGGGCCATCCGAAAAAATGACAAAACATGCACAGGGGTCCATTGTTGATCCGGCCTTGGGAGATGATTGGTGGAGGTTGGTTGTTTCTATTCTCTACTAGTATAAGAAAATATTCTTAGAGTATAATTTGATATTGATCGATATGGACGTCCATGCAGGACATTGGGCACAATTAAGTGGACCAATCCAAAGTGGGCAATGAAAGAACAATTGTGTGGGATAACTTGTGCGAACCTCCCCACTTTTAAAAAAAACTACATTCTTCGTGTGATGGCTTCTAGTGATCTAGCAAATGTGAAGAGTTTGGAAATCCCTCAGATTGGTAATTTGATTAACTCTCAGCCTTCATGTTCTCTAATTAGGCACAGGTAATATTTGAAATATATAATGTTTAATTGAAACATTAGACTCTACTATCTTTTGAGATTGGTTTGCGAATCAAGGTTTTGTGGTCATGTATTGTAAAGGAGACCGAGAATGTCCATAGCTCTATCTGGAGTATACATTTGAAATCGATGCCTGGTCTTGACCTTGACTCGTTCCTCGAGGACACCAAAGAGCTGCATGGGGGTAAGACCTACCAAAGATCTGCATGGGGGTAAGACCTCTGCTTATGAGCTAGGTCTTACAAAAAAAGGACCACAATCTGAGGTTTTCAAGGCATTGGCGAATGCAGGGAAAAAATGTCTTTGCAGGTATGTACATTATATTTTTCATTAAGAATAAACAAGATAATTTTGCTATTTACAATATACCACCTTGTGTTAGATGGTTACAAAAGTTCAGATTCAATATTAGAAGTGTCAAAAGTTTACAGACAATGCTTGAAGATCAATAAGTGGACCATATTTTCAACCCAATGCAGATAGCCTGTAGTTTCAAGGGCAAAATTTACCAGGACTTTCCATGGTTCTTGGAGTATGATGAGGAGTACTTTCCTTCCAACAAGGTGAAGGCACACAATGACACTATAAAGGAAAGGGAAGAAAGAGTGGTTGGAGGTCCACGAAGTGCACATCACCAAACCCCCTCAATGTCCACAATAGTAGAGTCTAGTGTGCAAGTAACTCAAAGAGAAGATATTGCAACAACATCATGTAAGGGGTTTAGTAGTTTCTCAATAAGAATGTCTTTCTCAAGTCTTCATACAATTTAGTTTTTGATAGCAATTCGATTATGTTGCACAGATGGAGCATTCAGGAGAAGCTGCAGGCTTGCAAGGACATAGCAAGGCAAAATGTAAGTTGTGTTTTTGTCTGTAAGATAGTAAAGAAGAATTGACTTCTTAATTGCTATCTTTGTGATGTCCATGCAAAAGAATTGGAATGTCTACAAAGGAAGTATTTGACTTTGCAACAAGTTTGGAAACAGACATAATGTATGTGTTGGACTTGCCATTGGCTACGTACTCACATCATCCGGTTAGCGGATTTTATAGACAATAGTTATTGAGAAGGTTGTGTGAACTAGGAGCTTCCTTGTTGATCTACTAACATGGTGTGGTCTACTGTGACGATTACTGTAGATAGTAATGGCGGTTGCAATCAGATTGTGCATTTTAGTTTGAACAAGATAGAGGTTGAAATAAAGAATGCTTTGATGAGCATTGTGGAACCACACATTGTGGAGAAATGCCTTCGTCCCTTCCATGAAGATTCTACCGTTAGTGTCTAGAGTGAGCACATCAATTTTGTTCTTGCCATCCAATAGTATTGTGTATGGGCTTCCTAATTCTGAGGTGCTAGATTGGAAGTATACTAGTTTGGACAACTAGCATGACTAGCGGTTACAACTACCGATGACAAAGGAGCATTTGTAGTGGTTTACTAGTCTCATAGTTATGGCATGGTTTGTGATCTCATTGCTACTGCTGGTGGCTGGCATGAAAACCATCTAAACATAGTTGTCTCTATAACACCAATCTACAAGAAAGATAACAGGATTGTGTGCACGTTGTTAGCCTTTGCAATGAGTAAAGAGCACAGTTTTCCAACGGAAGCCATCGAGATTTCTCAGGACGACACTTGGTTACGTTAGAGGAGGAAGATTGGACAAGAGATGAAGATGGCACGCCATTGCGAGGTAACTTTTCAGATATTCTATCTCAAAACAATGTTTGGTTGCTTTTTTTGACCTTCTTTGGTTTTGCAGGAGGTGTGGAACATGGGCATTGCATTGTTTGGCAATTGATTCCGCATTACACAAAGGTGCACAACATTGTCATCTAGTATGGAGAAGACTACGGGGCTATGGATTTATCGGGGAGCCAGATGGGCTGGAGGTGACAAAATTTGAGAGCAACAAGCGATTTGCCTTCAAACTATAGAATATTTTGGACATGCAAGCCCTTCGACTAAGACAGATGCAAGGATTGTTGGAATTAGGGTTGCAGAGAAATGCACACAGCTTGGAGAAGACGAAGGAAGCTCAAGGCACACAATAGAGAGTGTGTTTCTTAGTATGCAATGGAAAGATAGATAGCCCTAGAGTGATGGGCGTATATACAATGCACGGGGGGAAAAACCTCCTAAAGAGGGAAAAAATGCCCCAGCGGTCCTAATGTGTTCACACACATCACTACCACATGTATATGGTAACAAATCCCCCCATGGAGTGATGCGGTGAACGAGAGCTGGCACATGAGTAAAGGGAAGAAGTGCCACGCCCTGAGGACATGATCAGTCCACAAAGGGGAGTAAGCCCAAAGATTTTCAGAAAGCTTCAAGCTTCTCACAAGACAATGCCTTTGTGAAAAGATCTGCAAGGTTGTCTTGTGTTGGCACATAAGCCACGCTAATCTCTCTTGCTGAGAGCCTCTCCCTGACATAGTGGTAATGCACCTCAATGTGCTTTGTGCGAGCATGAAAAACTGGGTTCCTCGCAACTTCCAATGCGCTCTGACTGTTAGTGTAGATAGTGTTGGCACTATCCTGTCCAACACCCAAATCAGCCATAAGGTGTCTAAGCCATACACACTCAACCGTAGCTGTGAAGACTGCCCTGTACTCAGCCTCACAACTCGAAGTGGCCACAGTAGGTTTCTTCTTGCTCAACCATGATATACATGAACTGCCAAGCATGAAACAAAAACCACTTGTGGACACTAGTGTGTCAAAAAAACCAGCCCAATCTGAGTCCGAAAAAGCATGTAAGTCTGGCGGCAATGATCCCCCCTTGGGATAAAACAAGCCAAGATGTAAAGTGCCACTAAGGTAGCAGAAAATCCTCTTGACAGCCTGCCAATGCTTAGACCCTGGGCTATGCATAAATCTGCTGACCTGTGAGACTGCAAACTGAATATCTGGCCTCGTGTTGCATACATAAATGAGGCAGCCAACAACAGTTTGGTAAAGAGTGACATCAGCAAGATCGCAAGCATCATATAGACTCAACTTCAAACCTGTTTCCATGGGAGTGGCAATAGGTTTGCAATCCTCAAGTCCAAACTTACATAGCAATGTCTCTATGTAACTTTTTTGACACAAAGCAATACCACCATCACATTGCTTAAACTGTATACCCAAGTAATGATGCAACAACCCCAAATATTTCATCTTGAAAGTAGCATTCAAATCAGACTTAAATCAGCAATATGTCTCTCATTTGGTCCAGTGATTAGCAAATCAGCAACATAAAGAACCACAATGAGAAGGACATCACCCTCACGCTTTACATACAATGTGCTTTCTGTTGGACTGTTACGAAAGCCTCGTTTAACCAAATGAGTGTCAGCTTTCTCATACCAAGCACGAGGAGATTGCTTCAACCCATAGAAAGCCTTCTTACATCTGCACACTTTGTCCTCTTGTCCTTTTAGGACAAAACCGTGAGGCTACGTTACATAAACTTCCTCAAATATGTCACCATTCAAGAAAGCAGTAACAATGTCTGATTGATGTACATCCCAACCAAAATGAGCTGCCAATGCACATAGAAAACGCACAGTAGTCATACGACAAGTGGGAGAAAAAGTCTCTTCATAATCTATGCCTTTTTGCTGTGCATAACCCTTTGCAACAAGTCGAGCCTTTTGGCGATCGATCTCACCATCCGGCTTCCGTTTCAACTTGTAAACCCATTTTGTACCAATGTCCTTTTTGCCAGGAGGCAAATCACATAAAGTCCATGTGTTATTTTCTATAAGTGCATCATATTCTGATTGCATGGCAGCCATCCAATTTTCTGAATTCCGTGCTTCATTAAAAGACAGAAGCTCCTCAAAGCTAGACACAGCCAAAGCATAACAATCTGATGCATAAGATGCATGGCGAGAGCCTGAACGAGTACGACTAGACAAAGGTGTGTCCAATTTACTGTCACGCAAAGTGTGCACCAGCCATTTTGGCATACCTCTAGCCTGCTCATTTTCAACCCTTTCCTCATCAAGTACATCATGTACATCTGCATCAGTAATAGGCTGATCTGTAACATTTTCAGAAACCCCCATAGGTTTTTTATTTTCCTCATTGGAACTTACATTTGTATTTCCACCACTGAAAAGAGGCAACAAAGTGTCATAAATGTCCTGTGAGCTTACATTACTGTCTCTAGTACATGACAGGAAGGGCTGAATAGAATATTCCACAAACACTACATCCCGTGAAAGAAGAATATGTTTTGTTTGCGGATAATACAACCTGTAACCTTTGCTTTCAGCACTATAACCAACAAAAATACATTTGACAGCCTTATCATCCAATTTTCTACGCTGTGTTTGTGGCACCAAAGCATATGCCCAATAACCAAAAACACGCATGTGCTCAATAGAAGGCTTTCTATCATGCCATGCTTCATATGGAGTAATAGACTGCAAAGCTTGTGTAGGACACTTGTTAAGTACATAAGTGGCACACATGATGGCCTCAAGCCAAAAACGAATGCGACAAAGCTTGACTTTTGACCATACATCGTACCATTTCCATCAGTGACCTGTTTTTCCTCTCAGCAACACCATTTTGCTGAGGTGTATAAGGCACTGTAGATTGGTGTTTTATCCCACGACTAGCAATAAATTCATTAAATTCATGAGACATATACTCCCCCCCTCGATCGGAACGGAGGGTGCCCATAGTACATTTCGAGACATTTTCAGCCATAGCCAGAAATTGTTTGAAGCACATAAAAACTTCGGACTTCACTTTAAGCGGAAATACCCATGCATGCTTGGAGTAATCATCAATGAAAATCACCAAGTACAGGTAATTGCCCAAGAACGGAGTTTGCATGGGCCCACAAACATCACTATGCACAAGCTGCAACCTGCATGTGGCCCGAACTGAACCATCCTTTGGAAAATTAGAACGTTGCATCTTACCCAAAATACAACCTTCACAAACATGTTTGACAGGTGCTTCAAGAGGCGACAAAGAAGCAACCATATCAGATTTCTGCAAACACAGCAAACTGGAAAAATTCAGATGACCAAAACGTGCATGCCAAAGTTTTGCATCTAAAATAGCCCTTGAATCTGCAACAGCATTTGCAAAATTTTGTCCACACTTGTCATACAAAGTGAGCTTATACAGCCCACGACACAAAAGCCCAGATGCAACAATTTCATCACCAAAACTGAGATCATGAACTGTACATCCGTCATCCACAAATTGGACTACTAGTCCAAGTCTAGCAGTGCAGATACAAACAAGAGATTCTTCTTGATCCCAGGTACATAAAGTGCATCAACAAGTGTAAAGGAACTGCCATTAGCAGCAGTGAGCACAATCTTTCCAACCCCCTGAACTGGATAAGAGGCGTTGTTGGCACAAGTGACTGAATTCCCATGACAGACTTGAGAGAGGTAAACAATTCACGATGTGAGGTAATGTGCTTTGTAGCACCACTATCAAAATATCACACATGTGAATCTGCAGCAACTGACAAGCATGCATCATGGACAGCAGGATTGTAAGTGCACTCTGCGCTAAAAGCCCATTCTGCATCAACATCAGCAACACGATCTCTTTTCACAGAAGACTCAAAAATGGCTGCATTTGTAGTGGAACCAGCATTTGCAGTGGAACCACCCTCTTTCTTCTTAGCCTCTTTGGCCTTCAACTTAGGACACAACTCGATCAAGTGATCATTGGCTTTACAATAATGGCAACGCGTCTTCTTTTTGCCCTTATCACAAGATTTTCCAGACGAATTGCTGCCAGCAGAAGCATTAGGAACATAATTTTTGCCACTCGCAGCAGAACCATAAGAAGTGGTTGCATTGCTGTTACCACCCTTTCTTTGAGAAGCAATAAAAGCTTGTTCAACTGCACGCTGTCTAGTCCTATTTTTTCTGGAAAGTGACTCTTGCAACAGCAATGTGCATAATGCATCAAACTTGATAACTTCTAGATTTCCTTGGGTCATAAGTCTCCAAGTAATAGCAAAAGTCTGGTAAGAATCTGGTAAGGCATCAAGAACAGTCTGCACAAGGGAGCTGTCTGAAATAACTTCACCTACAAAAATAAGTTGCTCATTGATATCCTTGACACTAGCAAGGAGAGTGTCCATATCATCTTCCTCATGCATAATCTCCGACTCCAGCTCTTTACGTAGCAAAGAAATTTTAGCCTCATTGCGGCTTGCATAAAGACCTGCTAGAATATCCCAAGTCTGTTTTGCAGATTTTACTGAATGGATGTGAGGAACATTGGTGCGCTTCACAGACAACGCAATCAATGCATGAGCTTGTGCATCCTTAACATCCCAACGAGCTTGTTCTCCCGTAGGCAAAACAACTCTAACAATAGGAATCCTTGCTGCAAGACCTGCAACATCCTCAACATCGCCTACATCCTCAGAACCAGGACGTACATCAATGCCCTGCACAATGTTCCAGACACCCTTTGACACAAGAACATGTTGCATCATATAAGCCCACATAGGGTAGTTGTCCCCATCTAACCTCTCCTCAACAGCAAACATCTTGAACACATCTGTGTTGTTGTTGTCAGCCATGGTAAATGCTGCACCTGATGTGAAAACTGCCCGAAAATAGGAGAAACAGAGCAGGAACAACCTATGCTATATAGCACAAACCATAGAAGACTATAAGGTACTTGTTATGCAGAAAACGGCACTGACAAAAATTCTGCACAAAATGACAAAATAGCCTGTGCAGTACTGCCTGTAGTGGAAACGGAGGCCGAAATGAGCCCAAATCATTGAAATCGGAGAAAGTGAGCAGGCGTGTACTGGAGCAGCTAGCGACTAAGCTCGGGAGGATGCAACTTGCTCTGATACCAATTGTTGGAATTAGGGTTGCAGAGAAATGCACACAGCTTGGAGAAGCCGAAGGAAGCTCAAGGCACACAATAGTGTGTTTCTTAGTATGCAATGGAAAGATAGATAGCCCTAGAGTGATGGGCGTATATACAATGCACGGGGGAAAAAACCTCCTAAAGAGGGAAAAAATGCCCCGGCGGTCCTAATGTGTTCACACACATCACTACCACATGTATATGGTAACAAGAATGTGGAAAGAGGCATGCAAAAGCTATGGACCATGAGCTGAGAGAGGCATGTTTGGTGGAGCCGTTGCCAAACATTGTAGTGCCCTCCTAAAGGGGCTCCGCTCGGCGAGGAAAAGCTGGAGCCACCGAGTGCAGATCTACACTAGGGTTAGGAAGCCCTCCCCATGAGTGATGCACAGAGGCTGTTAAAGTTTGAAAAATGCTTTTGAGGAGAAATTTAACTAGGTATTTTTTTAAAACAAAGTGTTGTATACATTTTTGCATTTCATTTTCAATGAGCCAAAGAAGCATTTACCTAAACCAAAAACTATTTTTCTTTGAATGCACATTCTCAAGGACCTATAATGGACAAATACATAAATTCAAAATTGTGCCAACATACATACTCGTTTTCCTCTCCACTTTGGTCTGCATTGAACCCCTGCCCCCCCCGCTGGCGGTCTCCATTGCTCAGCTTCTTTGCACTGCAAATCCCCTACCCTCTGCATGCGCTGTCCTTTTTGGACCACCTGCCCTGCTCACATTTTCTTTGTGTGTGTCCCTACCTGCTCACAGCACACCTGCTCATCCCCCTCCTCTCACTAACCCTGTTGCCTGCCCTACCCACCTTCGCCCATTACCAACATCATGTGCAGTAGTCCCTTCTCACAGAATGAAAGAGAGAGAGAGAGAGAGAGAGAGAGAGAGAGAGAGAGAGAGAGAGAGAGAGAGAGAGAGAGAGACAAAGAGAGAGAGAGAGAGTCCCCTTTCACATGAGCCATCTCCCGCCTCCACCATGCGATGTTCACCCTATCCCACATCCAGCTTCCATGGTTTTGTTTACCTTCCCTAGCTCCGAAACAAAGAGACATAAGAAACTCGCACTCCACCCATGCCTAGTCAACCCCTACACTAGTGGTGGATACTATCCCCCCCTACATCTATAGCCCATGCCCAAGGTGCATGGTCTTGCCCTACCGACATGCACACGGCCGCTCCATCCTCTATCCGTTGGGCTCCCCTAGTCTTCGTCGTCTGTCACCCAACTATGCAGAGTGTAGCAAAAGAATCTCTCTCTCTCTCTCTCTTACCTTTATACCTGGTTGTAAAAATCTTTGCTTCTTTACGTTTTCCTTCCCTTCAAGCATAGGATCTTCACAGATTCTCTATATTGAAACATCTGTGCATACCTACCTAGGCCTTTTCTTCGTATGACAAAGAGATTTCTCCTTGTTTAATCCAAGTAAGGTTGATGTGCTTGGGCAAGGTGACATGGTTTTTGAAAACCTCACATAAATGTTATAGACTATATACACATGAAATGAGCATGTCAAATGTGATTTCCACTACAAATTTTGTAGGTCACAGTAATGAAACTATTTTGATTTTTACCTATCTAAGGTATTTTTGAAGGGTGTTAAAAAGGGTGTTAAGGGACTGACTGAACGGGTGCCCACCTGGCCGGACACATAGCCGGACATCACATTTGTACCTCTTTGCTCTCTTTGGCCCCCACCTCTTTCTCTCTTCCTGCCCCTACTTGTTCCCTCTCTGGTCCTTTCCCTTCCCCTTCTCTCTCTCTCGCTCTCTCAAAAAGAAAAAAGAGAGGCATTAGCAATATCTTTTTTTTTCTTTTAAAAATTGGCTCCCCCCCCCCCCCACCAAATCTCTCTTTGGTGCCTTGCCACCTCTCTCTTCATCCCCTATTCCCTATCTCTCTCTTTCCCTGCCGCCACCACATTGTCCATCCAATCCTAGAGAGAAATGAATTTTTATTGAATGAAGTATTATATTAAAAAAATTGAAGTGAAATGTTATATTGAACGTATTCAAATGCCAAAATGACCTATGAAACCAAATTGATGCAATCTTGGTGGACCTAATACAATTTCTAGTTACAAAATAAGATATGAGAGAGAGAGAGAGAGAGAGCACCGGGCTGCCCGGGGGGGGGGGGGGGGGGGGGGGGGGGGGGGGGGGGGGGGGGGGGGGGGGCGTGTGAGAGAGAAAGTGGAGAGTTTTTTTTTACAAAAGAGGGCAAGAAGGAGAGTGCAAAGCTTAAACCAAAAATAAATAAAAAATCCTCCAAAAAGCACTAGCAATATGCTAGTGCTTTTGGGAGTTTTTTTTTTTCTTCTCGTTTAAGTCCCCTTTCACTCCCTCTCTTTTCCTCTTTATAGAAAAATAATACACTTCACTCTCTCCCTCTCACAATTTTTGTCCCCCCCCTCCCCGCGGCCTCTCTCTCTCTCTCTCTCTCTTCTCTCTCTCTCTCTCTCTCTCGCTCCTCCTCCTCTCTCTCTCTCTCTCTCTCTCTCTCTCCTTCCCCTTCTTCCCCCCCTTTCTCTTTTTGTCTGCCTTTCCCCCCCCCACAACCCCCCCCCACCACACACCCTACACCCATCTCTCTCTCTCTTCTCTCTCTCCTCTCTCTCTCTCTCTCTCTCTCTCTCTCCTCTCTCTCTCTCTCTCCCCCCCCCCCCGCCACCTCTCTTCTCTTTATCTCTCTTTCCCCCCCGATCTAGCCCCCCCCCCCCCCCCCCCCCCCCTCTCTCTCTCTCTCTCTCTCTCTCTCTCTCTCTCTCTCTCTCTCTCTCTTTTCCAAAAAAAAAGAGACACAAGCGATATTGCAAGGTGGTGAGGACCGCACACACGCACACGCGCGCACACACACACACACACACACACACACACACACACACACACACACACACACACACACACACACACACATACACACACACAGGTGGTGAGGAATGGAGCACACTCTAAGACGACGGGCAAGAAGGGAAGGGAAGGGTTCCCCGGGAGCGGGAGAGAGAGAGAGAGAGAGAGAGAGAGAGAGGGAGAGAGGGTGGGAGATATGGGTGACGTGGGTGCATCTCACTCTTGGATAGGAGGGAAGGCAAGGGTGGGATGGTGCGCACGAGAGAGAGAGAGAGAGAGAGAGAGAGAGAGAGAGAGAGAGAGAGAGAAGAGAGAGAGAGAGAGAGAGAGAGAAGAGGGGGGGGTGCAAGGGGTGGGAGGGGGAAGACAAGGGGAGAGGAATGGTGGAGAAAGATATACATATATATCTAGATAGATTTTATTATCATCCTTGGAGGTCAAATATGACCTATGGGACCAAAGCTACATGTGATGTAGTAAGTGTATGGCTGATGAGTGACTCTTGATGCTCCAAAATTGTGGTGATGAGAGTCGCAATGGAGAGCCCACATTGTGGTTGGGAGAGAAAAGTGTGTAGGTCTAAGTCATAATTGAAAATGTGAGAGAAGCAAGTTCGGATGTGACCAAAAGCTGAGCACTCAAGTAGTGTGTGGTACCTAGACTCTTGAACTTGCAGTGAGTATAATGTGCACAGTCAATTTGACTCTTCTCCATTGCCCCAACGCCCTGTCTCGCATCGAAGGAAATGGGAGCTAAGACAAATGGCTGTGATAGTGCGTATCGCCGACTAGGGGATAGGCTCAAGCATGTAAGTGTGAGTACAGTTTCCTCTTTCAGTGAAGAACTTGGTTTTGCAGTTGGGGGCAATATGGGTGGTGAAGCGTGACCGTCGAATTTCTCCCATGCCGTAATACATTGGAGTTGTAGAAAAGCTTCATTCACTTGGGAGTCAAATGAAGCATCATGTAGCAAGTGTAATGCATCCCATCTCCCAAACCACTTCTTTATGTCTTGCATCCATCCCGTGCTCAAGATCTTGCTTTTATGCATCTTTTGAACTTTTTTGCTTGCTTCCCATGCAATTGCAGGAAGTCGATGTGAGGGGTCTTGACACATATTTATCATGTACTCCACAACCCTTTCCATGCCCATTTACCTCAATTGGAAGAGATCCCAACTTAAGAAGTATGAGAATATATGGACACACGCACAAAGAAAGAGAGAGAGATAGATAGAGATGTGTTATAGAGTGACAGGAAAAGAGAGAGGAAGAAGGTAGTGGGAGAAGAGAAGGACCTTAAGGAAAGGAGGGTGGTTGCTAGAGGAGGAGATGGAGGAAGGTAGGGCGGTTAGAGGATGTAGACGACTGGATAATCACCATGTGGGAATGTGTTCTTAGAAGATGGGCAGCAAATTACTTAGTAATTACTAGAGTAATTACTACAATAAACCCGAAGTGTATAAATAGGGCCCATTACATCATTATCGGGTTGGCAATTGTTATCACTTGTATTAGCGCTTTGGGCTATAATTGTAATTGAGCATCAGTGGCAGTGTTGTCGGCTATACTTCTCTCTGTAATCATATTCGCTGTAATCTTGATCTGTAATCTCAATCATGGTATATATTTCAGTGATACTTACTTCTCGACCAGTCTTCTGAATCTGAATCTGAATCTGAACCTTATTCCAATCTATAAATCTGATTCTTATTTCAGTATCCACATTTCAGTCTAGTCTCTGATTTCTGTCTAGTCTGCTGTCTGAAATCTTCCCACACTAGTAGCTGAAATCCTTCAACACTGGAATTAGCTGTCTCAAGAGATCATCTCCAATTCCATTTTGGCGATCACGGTGGCTCGAGCTGAAGCTCGTTGATGACTGAAAGACTCTTCTCCCAGTTGAATTTTTCAGCAATGGCACCAAAGTCCAATCGTGGCCGGAAATCTACCAATCGTGTGGACCCCATTCCTGAGGAGTCAGGAAGAGAGTCTGACCCCAAGCAAGAGAAAATGACTGACACTGAGGCTCAGGAGGAGCATATTCAAGCTGAGGAGGCGCAAGACTCACAGCACTCCAGTCATTCTCGACGCCGACGGGCAGAATGGGAAGCACGAAAGGCAAAGAGTTCCAAGAGTTCTCAGTCTCGCCAGAGAGATGAGCATACCAAGGGCAGAAAGGGAAGTCATCGTACTTCTAGCAAACAAAACAGAGAATATACTAATACTGAGACAGAGACAGAGATTGATTGGGATGCTGACACTGACAATTGCAAGAAGGCTCCCAAGCGCCATTCTCAAGCCAAGAAGAGAAGTGGTGGGATCAGCAGTAATTGAAATGATTACAAAGCTTCCCTGAAGATTTCCTTTCCCATATTCAAAGGAGGGAAAAAGGATGATCTCGATGTTCACATACAAGCTTTTGAGCAGTATGCTGAACTAAAAAACATTGATGAAGATGATTGGGGGGAATATTTTCCACAAACCTTGAAGGAGGCAGCAAGGAAATGGTATTACCATTACCCTGCATGCCAGGTGAGATCATATAACAAATTACTTAAGGCCTTCAGGTTGGAATATTTCGACAATCGAGGGGACGAGGATATTCTCTGTGAATTGGATCAGATCGTTGCAAGAACCGCCGTCTGAGAAGAGATTGAGGGCATGGTTGGTGAATGGGTTCAGAAGCAAGAATCTTAGGGAACAAGAAGTACCAGCCCCTACAAAAAAATTCAATGATCTGGTCCAAAGGGCATTAAAGCTGGAACATCAGGCTAAGAAAGAAAAGAGCCACAAGAAGCGAAGGACCAGTAGCAGTAGTTCGGCTACTGAAGCTTCTGACTCCAGTGCAACGTCCAGCAGCTCCGAGAGCAGCTCCAATGAACCAACAAAGGAGAAATCAAAGAAGGGATCATGGACCAAGAAAATTGAAGAAATAGCTAGGCAGATTGCAGAAATTAGCCACACAAGACAGCCGGTCCGAAAGATGGAGACTTGGTGTTCAAGATGTAAATCCAAGGACCACATCTCCATTGAATGTCCACAATGTACCTACTGCAAGGCCTTTGGTCACATATGGAATAATTGTGGCATCATAATTCACCATTTTAAGAAAGGAAAGGATCTATCAGTGGACACTGAACCAGTGCAGGTAGAACCAATCAAAGTAGCTCAAGAGGAAAGACCAGGTACCAGTGGTATTGGTCAAGGACGTGGAAAATACCAACCAGGAATGGGCAGAGGAAGAGGAAGAGGCAACTTCCAGACCAGGAGTATGAATTGCTATACCTGTGGGAAGTATGGTCATTTTGCAGCCCAAAGTCCAGATGCACCGGTAACGACTGCTACTGAGGCTAAGGCACCAGAGCCAGTCCCAGTCAGGGTGGTTACCAGGAGCAAGGGAGTAATCATTGAAGAAATTCCAGACATTTCAATAGTACCAGTCAATCCTAGCAGCAGTAAGTGGGCTCAACAAAGAGAAGTTTGGAAGGCCAAAGGGAAAGAGAAGGTGGTAGATGAGTGGCAAGAGCTGTGGGAACTAGCATCTAAAATCACAGCGGATTTAGCTAAGAAGCTTCCAGAGCAGCCAGAAAGTTCGAAAGCTAGAGTCATTCAGAAGATACCAGCCCAATCGACTAATAAAGATCAGTCACTACCGGCCATGACAGAGACCATGCTGGCTGTAGTACATGGACTAGCTGATGAAATGGGAGTGGATGGAAAGAGTAGAAGTACTACTAAATAATGGCAGTGTGAAGACACCAGTTCTTCAAGCTCTGACAATCAGTCTGACCAAGAGCGGGAGGAAATTCATGTGAAAATTTGTGATAGAATCCAGAAGCTGACTGTAGAGCTGGAGGATATAAGAAAGACCTTGCCTGAGGTGGCCAACTTTATCAGACAAGGTAGGAGACTGAGGCAGAGGCCAGAATAGTGGACCTGACGGCTGTCCGGGATGATGAAGTTCCACTTATTCAGGTAGACTAAAAGGTCAGGAAGCAGTGGGAACTTCTCTCAAGTGTCATACTGGATGGAGGAGCAGGAGTCAACATAATGGGAGCCCATCTTCAGCAAAGAATGGGTATCACTAACATGAAACCAGCACCATTCAAAGTAAGAATGGCAGATCATCGAGTCGTACAGGCGACGGGTATGATTGAAAACATGTAGATAAGAGTTGGGAGGGAGAAATTCAAAACCAGTTTCTTAGTCTTGGATGTGCAGGGAGCATATGGAATGCTACTAGGCCACCCATGGTTAAGAACAACACATGCTGTTCATGACTATGCAAACCAAACTTTGACCATAGAAGGGACCAGCGGCAGAATCAAAATCCAGACTAACAACACCAGGAGCTAGAAAAAGGAACTGAGGCCAAAGGAGTTGTGTCAGAAATACAGAGCCAAGAAAATTGAGCGAATGCTAGCAGCTATGAACATTTTTTTTTGGGTAGAAATCGATTTGAATGCAGTCCTGCTGAACAAAGAGCAAGCTGACAAATAGAAGAGACAATTCCCTGATCAGTTTACTGAAGTCAATGCAGGAGCAAGAACAGTTTAGCTAACTGGAAGAATGGAGGAACCAGCTGATACTGATATAATGGAAGAACCAGTATGTTTTGAAGAGTACCCACTGGATCAGAATAATGATTCAGAAATGAATGGACCTTCTTGGGACTACGCTGAAGAATCGACCAAACGAAAAGGAGGCGGACCAAACTGGTTGCTTCCAGATGATCAGGAAGTAGAGGACTGGAACCTGGGATCAAAGGAAAATCCCAGAATGATCAAAGTCAACAAGCACCTGAAACCGGCAATGAAGGAAAAGGCACGGAAAATGTTCCAGAACTATTATGATGTGTTTGCTTGGGAACATACAGATTTGAAGGGAGTAGATCCTGAAGTCTGTCAGCACCGAATACCACCGAAACCGGATGCTAGACTAGTAAGATTGCAAAGATACCGCATGAACCCCAACTATGCAAAGAAGGTCAAGGAGGAGATTGATAATCTTCTCAAGGCTGGGTTCATTACGGAAGTAGCAAGCAGTGATTGGTTATTTCCCATAGTCGTCGTTCCTAAAAAGAATGGGAACTTAAGATTTTGTGTTGACTATAGGAAACTAAATGCCCAGACCATTAAGGATCCATTTCCCTTATCTTTTACTGATATGTTGCTTGATGAGATCGCAGGATATGAGATGTATAGCTTCATGGATGGTTATAGCGGTTATAACCAGTTACAGATTGCTCGTGAAGATAGGGCCAAGACCACTTTCATCACTGAGTGGGGAGCATTCATGTATCTGGTGATGCCTTTTGGCCTGTGCAATGCACCAGCTACTTTTCAGCAGTGTATGATGGAGATGTTTAATGAATTTCTTCATCGGTTCCTCGCCATTTTCATGGATGACTTTACTGTCTATTCAGATGAGGACAACCACCTTTTATTCCTAGAAATGGTTTTTAAACGTTGTCAAGAGAAGAGGATTTGTTTGAATCCATTCAAATCTGTGTTTCTAGTATGGAAGGGACAACTACTGGGACATGCGCTTTCCCGCAATGGAATAGAGATGGCCAATGACAAAATAGAGTGTGTCTAGCAAGCTAAAGCACCCCGAACTACTTCAGAGTTGAGTTCTTTCTTGGGTTATGTGAATTTCTATAGAAGATTTGTACACAAGTTTGCAGCTCAAGCAGTACCACTATATGAGCTTACAAAGAAGACCAGTAAGTTCAACTGGACTGCTGAGTGTGAGGAAAGTTTTCGGAATTTGAAAAAAGCCATTACCAGTAAACCAGTCCTTAGGCAGCTGAATTGGGATATTATTTTTCATGTACATGTAGATGCTTCAGCATTGGCAATGGGGGCAATATTAGCTCAGCCAGATGGCAGAACAGACTATCCGGTCTATTTTGCTAGTCGCAGATTCAGTCAGGCTGAACAAGGCTATACGACTACTGAAAGAGAAGCTCTCGGAATGGTTTTTAGCGCTACGAAGTTCAGGCATTACCTGTTGGGAAAATTATTCCATTTTTATGTGGATCATCAAGCTCTTCTGTTTATGATTAACAAATTCATTATTCAAGGCAGGCTGATAAGATGGATGATGTTCCTTATGGAAATTGAATTCAGAATTTTCCATACACCTGGCCGAAACCACTGTGGAGCTGACTTTCTTTCTAGAAGTACGGAGGGATATTTAGAATCACCACTGAGAGATGAGCCAGTGGATGCTGAGTTATTTCAGTTAGAAGCAGAAGAATCAGTGGATCCTGAATGGGATGATATTGATCAATTCCTTTCCCAAGGTTCCTTTCCAGAGGATTGTAAATAGAATCAGAAGAAAGCTCTGATTATAAAAAGCCTAAAATTTACCATCATCGGAGGAGTAATTTATTGACTAGGTGTGGATGGTATACTTCGACGATGTGTCCCTATGGAAGGAAGAATGCAAGTGATTTCAGAAGCGCATAATGGTGAGTCTGGTGGACACTTTCCAACGAAGTAACCTACAAGAAGATTCTGCAAGCAGGTCTGTGGTGGCAAACACTGATTGCTGATGTCAGAAGTTTTTGTAAGACTTGTGACATATGCCAAAGAATGGGCCGACCAATAGCTGTAGATATGACTCCATTAATGCCAATACAACCATTAGGAGTATTCATGAAATGGGGATTGGATTTTATGGGACCTTTTAAGAAAGTGACTCCCAAGAAGAACAAGTACATTGTGATGGCTACTTGTTATGTTACCAAGTGGGTTGAAGCTAAGGCTCTTCCTGACAACATAGCCAAGTCAACTGCAAGGTTTCTGTTTGAGAATATTGTCTGTCGATATGGATGTCCAGTAGAGATTGTGACTGATCAAGGCACACATTTTATCAATGATACTATGGAAATCCTATTGGATATGCTTTCAATCAAGCATCGGAAATATAATCCTTACTATCCTCGATGCAATGGACAGGCTGAAAGTAGAAATAAGACAATAAAGACTATTCTCACTAAGGTGGTGCAAAAGAAACCAGACCAGTGGGATTTGAAGCTTCAGACTGCTCTATGGGCTTATAGGACAGCTTATAAGGTAACTACTGGAATGACACCATTCAGAATGGTGTATGGTACTGAAGCTGTGGTTCCTATGGAGTTTGTCATCCCCAGTCTGAGAATGGCTATGAAGTATGGATTAGACTTCAACCATAATCTTAAGAAAAGGCTGGATGAACTGATGCAGTTAGATGAACTCAGGCAAAGAGCTATATTGGAACAGGAGATTGTTTAACAAAGAAGGAAGCACTGGCATGATCTCCGAATTAAAGTTCAAGAATTCCAGAAAGGAGACTTAGTGCTTCTCTATCAGTCTAGATTGGGTCCAAAGAGGCCGAATTTGAAGATTGCCTGGGAAAGACCTTTTGAGGTCAATTGGGTCTTCTCCAATGACACAGTCAGATTGAAAGATTTATCTGGACTGATGTTGCCGGGAGTATATAATAGAGAAAAGATCAAACTTTATTATTCAGAGACCAGAGAAACTGGGATGGAACAAGGTACTAAGGAACTGGAGGTTGTTGATCAAGAGATACTAGAATCAGACATTTTTGGTCTTTTCCATGTGCAACCAGTTCCAGCTTCAAAACTAGTACAAGAAGAACCAGATCAGGCTGACCTAAGAACCAATACCAATATGGTCCAGCCAGAGTGCGAATCAATTCAGAACCAGTATGGACACGCTTTCCAATTTTTAAGTGGCCAACGGTCAAGTGGTATGTCAGTGGTAATTATTACAAGGATGGATCGCAGTCTTGTCCAATGCATGTTTGCCACGACAACAACAGCGCACACAAGTCTAGGAGCAGCGAGTGGTGGAGCTTTTATGGCGCGAACACGTATAACAGTCAGGAGAGTTATCATTTTTCCTCATAAATCTCTTGCGCGACGCTTTCCTCCTGTCAACCATTCGCCATCGCCGAGCTTCGAGGTTTCTTCACTACAGCCGCAAACTTTGACCTTTGATGAGACAGCTGACTGTCAGACAGTCTTACCAGCGACACCAGGGAACGGCTTCGATACAAGTAAGTCATCTTCTCCTTCGCCTGTTTCATCTTCATCGACCTCACAGTGTATGGGTAGAAGGAAACGCTAAGAAAAGATGCAGGAAACTCTTGAAGAAACCCAGGCTATAGTTGCTGAGGAAAAGGCAAGCCTTCCCGTTCTTCCATACAGTAAAATCTAACGATATGTATTTACTAATCACGCAATGACTCAGCTACAACTCTGGGATCTGCGAGTTGTGTTGCAAGCTACAAGGATTTCTTTTGATTCAGATATCATCAAGCAAGTTCTTGACTCCTTTGATGTTGAAACTAGCAGTGCTATGGTAAATAGCGGGAAGGTGTCAGTAACACCAGAAGCCATTGCATTTGCATTTCAGATGCCTAATGAGCCCAAACCGTCTGTGGCAACTGCACAGCAAATCAGCATCGCTCTGAAGGAGGATGAAATGGCTAGAAAGAAGTGCAAGCTAAGTACTCAAGGAGTTCCAGTAGAGGACTGGAAGCCTCAGCTGCTTACAGGTTTGTAGACGAGGCAGTAAGCCTTAAGAACAACCCAACATATGTGTCAGAAAAATTTTTTGCTATGCTGTTGGCCAAGATACTGGATCCACAAGTCCATATCAACCTTTGTCAAATACTCTCGCATAATGTACTCCAACAGACTGCCAAGCTCAACTCTCAAACTGTATTCAAGGCATGGTATGTCTAGCAATTCCTATATTGGGCTACTGCTGTAGATGTTAATGAGCAGGTAAAGTAGGCTTGGAGTGAGCAGCCCATTTCTGAACCAAAGAAAATTGAACTGTCCTCAGACGATGAGGAAACAGATAGTCAAACGATTTCCACTGACCTGAAAAGGAAAGCCACGGCGGAAGAAGCTGGCAGTTCAAAGAAGCCAAGAATCACACTGACAAAAAGCAGTGAATTTTCGAATCAAATAGAAAGCCAGGTTAAGGCAGTAAGCACTAGAAAGCTGAGATAAGTAAAACTGAGCAGCAATCTGCTCAGAAGATTGTGCTTGATCAGCCAGTTGTAAAAAATACAGTTGCTACTATATCTGGGAAAGATCATGTCAAGCCAGTCACTGTTGAAAAGATACCAGACCAGTCAAGGGACAAAGGCAAGAGTCAAATGGACAAAGGGAAAGGTCCAACGCTCTCAACTTTGTCTGGTGGAGTCCCTGTCATTACTGAAAATCCTCTACAACTGGTAAAACAGGATAAGTTGAAGCAAATGCAAACTCAGAAATTAAGAGGACATCTTTTGCTCAGCAAAGCTGATTATGCAACTTTACCATACGTGGCTCTAGTGGCAATATATGAACCTATTGATTCTGATCCAACCACGGTCAAAGACAGATGTTCAATACTGATACAGTCTTCTTGGAATACCATTGTCAGTTGTATGGGACAATTGGTGGAGGTTGTTGGATCAGAAGACGAAGTCAAAAAGCTTAAAGCTGACTTGGCAGAAGCACAACATCAAATTGAAACACTCCAGAAAGCCCAGGAAATGCAGAACATACAACACAGGGTACTGGAAGCTCAATCAGAAAGGACTAAGGAGTTGTTGAACAAAAATTTGGCTAAGGCTGAGTCTGAAATTATGATCATAAAAATTCAAAGGAATGAAGCACTGAGAGCTGCCGAGCGAGCTGAAAAAATGCTCAAGATGAAGCGGGCAGAATTCAGAAAGCTGCTATTGCACCATACAGCTTTGAAGCATTCGCTGACTGACAGATACATCTACAATAGCTTGTCTGAAAGTTTAAACCCCTCAGGCAATGCTGTTTTTGACTTATAAAATTTAAAGTCTTTGATGGAAAGTATGAAGAGCGATTTGCAGGACAAGGTGGGTGAGGTCAATAATGCTCTAATGAACCAAGCTATAATGGATTATATTGAGCAACAGACTTCCCCGGATGAGGATGAAGAAGATCAAGAAGATGAAGCTGATCAGGAGGGGGATGATAAAGAAACTGGGCATACGAAGGACGACAATGATGCCCCACCACCATCTCCACCTCCAGGATGCCCCACCAACTTACCACTGCATGAAGGATGTTAGGGTACAACTCAAGGAAGTTCTGATACAAATGCAAGCTGCCAGAGGTGTTTTGGATCAGAGAGTCAAAGCCATCCTTGAGGACCAGACAGCCACTAGCAAAGGACCTCAAACGCGAATGTCAGTAGGAGCACAGGCAATTGCTCTCCAAACCCTGTTCCAGCTAGTGAGAATCAACAGAAAGATGATGCAGCAGGAGAACCAGGCTGTTCTCAATTTCCTGGAATTTGTGCCTGATTCTCCAGTTCTCTTGTATGTTGTTCCAGCAAGAGAAACTGAGCTGCCAAGATTCTTTCCAGCGCTGTATCCTCAACATCAAGAACCAGTTGATCGACTCACATATTTCAAAATAACTGATGAGCTTCAGGATTGGTATGAGCGATCAACTGTGGAATGGAAGACTTGGCAGACATTGCTCAATGATGCTCTCCACATCAATGACATTCAGACAATGAAAGAGGAGCTGCATAGGATTCAACTGTGTATGGGCCAGTGGAAGATTCAGGTTAGAGGATTGACCAGGATTACTAATCAGTTGCTACAGCTTACGGTCGAATCTTCCAAACTGCCTGAGAAAGACATTGCAGCAAAGCCGGGTCTAGCACCACAGTACAGGGAGATGGCTGAGATTCTTTTCGAAGCTCGAGTCAAAACAAATCAGCCTCTTCCAGAAGGATGGATCCATACTGCTTCGCATTGTCATAAGCTGGCGAGAACCAGACTGAGTAAGGGAAGGCGTACACTCTATGATCCTGACACCAAAACCTATCATTCTCTCACGCCTTATGAGGTAGAGATGACCACAGACCGACGGGATCAGCTTGAGGAGGAGGCCATTTACCAACTGATTCAGAAGGAGAATGCTGGTGCTGTGACTTCTCAGGCACCATCCCGGTCAAAGAGCAAAGGCAAAAGGAAGACGGTCCAATGGAAGGATACTGGGTAGTTCCATCTCAGAATTCAGTGGCGACTTTTCTTCTCAGCAGCAGGCAGGAAGAGATGACAGCTCTACCTTGGCCTGGTGAGAGCTCCACCTTGGCCTTTTTCGCTGCCTCTCGCAATCCTTGGTCCTTCTTGAACTCCTGCACCCCAACATCAGAACCAGACAATGGATTTTTCAGTTCCACACCAGAACCAGATGATGGATTTTTCAGTCTCACATCAGAATCAGACATGAATTTTTCAAAAAATTTGGAATCTTGTTAAAATTCAAGAAAGAAGGGAAGGATGTAGACGGCTGGATAATCACCATGTGGGAACGTGTTCTTAGAAGATGGGCAGCGAATTACTTAGTAATTACTAGAGTAATTACTATAGTAAACCTGAAGTGTATAAATAGGGCCCATTACATCATTATCGTATTGGCAATTGTTATCACTTGTATTAGTGCTTTGGGCTATAATTGTAATTGAGCATCAGTGGCAGTGTTGTCGGCTATACTTTCTCTCTGTAATCATATTCGCTGTAATCTCAATCATGGTATATAGTTCAGTGATACTTACTTCTCGACCAGTCTTCTAAATCTGAATCTGAATCTGAACCTTATTCCAGTCTATAAATCTGATTCTTATTTCAATATCCACATTTTAGTCTAGTCTCTGATTTCTGTCTAGTTTGCTGTCTGAAATCTTCCCACACTAGTAGCTGAAATCCTTCAACACTGGAATTAGCTATCTCAATAGATCAGCTCCAATTCCAGAGGAGTACATGGAGAGAGGAGGTGGAGGAGAGGGATTATTTTGAAGAAGGAGGCTGACGAGGAGGAGCAAGGGAAGAGGAGGAAGCACATGGGCGGCGAGAGGAGGAAGAGGAGGTAGAGGAGGCGGCCCTCCAAAAAAAAAAAAAAAACTCGCTCCATTGAGCTTGCTTGAAAAACTAACTCTTGTAACCCTCCGTCCCTCAAGGCTCGCTTGAGGTTGAGGGGTTGATTTGTATTTTTTCTGGTGACTTCATAATACAATCACTCACAATTGTGAGTTTTGAAAAAAAAAATCACGGAAGGAGAGACCCTCCACGTGTCACTCATTGCTTCACTTTAAAGAAAACCTTGCACAATGTCTCATTCCTCCTTTGAATCTTGGAGTCTGTAAACCTTTTAACCTTCAAACATTTAACCTTTCAAGTTGAAGTTTAAAAAAACAAAGGGTTTGACTCTACTTTTACAAATTGTACTTTTCCATTTTGAAAGCCAATTGAAGAGTGGATCAACTTCGCTTCTGGAAAGCCAATGGCCATAAAAGTTCAGAATTTAAGAAATTGTTATGTACTAGCAAAATTTTGTCTGTTACTTCAAGGAAAACTTGGAGTCTAGCTAGGATTTTGCAATTAATACACTAAACCCTAATTTTATTTGAACAACGGTCTCGAATAGTCCCAAAATGGAAGGTCATGTGTGTGTGTGCATGCATGCATGTGCATGTGTGTGTGTGTGTGTGTGTGTGTGTGTGTGTGTGAGAGAGAGAGAGAGAGAGAGAGAGAGAGAGAGAGAGGTCTCAAAGAGAGTGCCAAATCTTTTTTCTTAATCGAAATAATTTTAAAGTAAATCTATACACATATAATGGAGCTTAAATTTTCCAAGCAAGGAGAGGCCTTCCACGTGTTATCCCCACTATAGCTTGCACAAACCTCCATGTTTGGAACTCCATGAAATAGTAGCAGCTTGACAACCTCGACCCTTGAAGGTCTCACTCTAATTTTGACGTGTAGCAATTCCTTGTGCATACATTTGCATCCATGTTGTGTGTATGGTGTGTCTATGCGTTAGTGTGTGTGTGTGTGTGTGTGTGTGTGTGTGTGTGTGTGTGTGTGTGTGTGAGAGAGAGAGAGAGAGAGAGAGAGAGAGAGAGAGAAGCAACACCATTGGTTGTTGTCTATGTGTGTGTATGAGACTCGAATCTCAACCTATAGTGCGAGCAGTGGTGGCGTGTGTGCTAGAGAGTCCAATCTAGTTGAGTGAGTCCATGCATGCACCCAAGGTTGTGTGTGTGTGTGGGATTCCTGCACGCTAAACCTTCTTAAGTTGATAGAATTCTCACCTACATCCATATAGTCAAGACAACAAATTTGCTAGACTTGGCTACGTATGGTAGGCTTCAATGAACCTATTTATTGTTATCCATGTCAAACTTAAAAATTATTAGGTTAGCTACTGTCCTAAATATTAAAATAAACGTTTAAAAGAAGCTCAAGTATTTTCCACATTGTTTTCCAAAGAAATCCTACCAAAATTGCACCATATGATCTTTTTTTTTTTTTTTGCAAAACTCACAATTGTGAGTGGATAATATTAATAACATCAGAAATAAACACAAACTTCGAGCTGAGACCGAGCCTTGAGGGTCACAGGATTACAAGTATTATGCTCGACAGAGAAACCACAACTACTCCTAGGCTTTACTTATTACAAGATGTCATCATGACATGTATTGTTCTAGACTAGTCCTCTGAGGCTTGTTTGTCTTCGATCATGTGGATCGTCACTCTAGTCTCTTGTATGATTTCACAAAAGCTTGCCATAGCGAGATCCCCTCGAACACGCGGCGGTTCCTTGCTTGCGAAATTTGGTGAAAGAAGTAGTACCTGATTATTTGAGTACAAACAAGAAGAGCAGGACTTCCCAAACTGTTACTACCAAAGAACAGACCAGTCTTGAAGAACTTAATTTTCCATGTCCTTTGAATCCACTTGCATATTTTCCCAGCCATGCCACTGATTGCATGGCATCTCATGAAGAGGTGGGCTAGGTCTTCACTAGCTATTCTACACCCCGAGCAACGATCGGACCCGATTCCTTTCTTTGAGGCCACCTTGGCTACCAGATGTTCTCCATGACTCCCTCCCACCGTTTTTCCGTCTAGTGCCTCTTCCATAATTTGTTGAGGGGGCTACACTAATTAGCCGCGTGCATTAATGCATGGTAAATGCATTTAGAATGTGGTTTCCAAAAGAGGCTACTCCCGGGCCATCTCCAAGCGTCCCATTCAAAGTTGGATTCACAAATTGGCATCACCACCTTATCAAGCTCTGTCATCACCCTATAGACTAGCAAGACCTCAAAGCCATTCGATTGAAATTGGATGGCTAAAGAGTCAGCCGTTTCCACCACTTCCTGTTTCCATCCTGCACCATATGATCTTAATGTCAAACCATCCATAAGTTAATCAGAACTTGTATGTGAAGGTTTGTTTTGTAGCTACAACCATAATGTATGGACTAAAGTCGAGCCCTTCAAATAGTGGGACAAAAACTACTCGAATGGAGAGAGTATTCCTAAAGTCAACTTAACAGAGCTAATAGAAAGACTATGTCTAACAACATTAACTAAGGAAAGCCAAAGCAAAGTATTGCACACTGCTAATGTAAGACTTAGGTAGACCATATCCAAGTCATTAGAGTTGTATCCGAGTCAACAAATCACAGGTAGCAACCAAATTTTAAGTCAGAGTGTCAAAAATTTTAACCATAACCCAGCTATTCTCCTATTTTGGGCAGTTAAAGAGAAGTAAGTGTCAATTCATCAATTCAAAACTTGACTTCATGAGAACTTTATTAGAAGTTAATTAGTAACCAAATGGTGTCAAAACATTATTAAAAAAAGTTTCCTCAAATCTAATGTTGATTCGCAACAAAATATCAAATGAGAGTAACCCTTCAAAATCCATGTTAGGACAAAACCTTGTCATAAGAGTCAGTATCAATAAAAAAACAGCAAGAGCTTGAGTTCAAATATCTAATCCTACACTCATTCAAATTTGAGAGCTAGGACTACTACATAGGATTCAATAAACATTAGTAACCACATGAGAGGGAGAACCATGCTAGTAGGTCTCATCAAATCATACCAAGGCTAAGCACAAACCAAGATCAGTAGCATAGTAGGCCTAATGTATGTTTCAAGCATATTTCTAAGCAAACCATAGCCAAAGAATAGAAATATTCATGTGAACAGTAGGCCTGAAGTACTCCAAAATAATTGTCATGACATACAAGCTTGTCAAACCTGATGTCCCTAATCCAAAAAGAAAAAGTACTACAAATCCAACTAGCCATAGTAGAAATCAATGTCCCTAATACAAGCTTGTTAAACCTAATATCCCTAGTCCAAAAAGAAGAAAATATTTTGCAGATGTAGCTAACCATAGTAGAATTTAATGGCCAATACAAAATCAACTAGAAATCCCAAATTAACCAGGTGTTTCATAAAAATGGGGATAGTATTGAAGCATTAGTTAAAGACAGGTCCCAAATCACACCAAGTAGAGCATGCCAACTCTATATAGGTTATCAAGAAGCCAAATTTCAACAACATATGACAGAAAATTGTAGTAGTAAAATTCCAAAAGCCTAAATTTTGAAGCTAAAGATACATTCGGCCTAGTAACCAAAAAGGAGCTAGTCACCAAGTCATCAAATCATACCAAGGCCAAGAACAATCCAAGATCAGTAGTATAGTAGGACAGATATATGTTTCAAGCATATGTCCAAGCAAATACAGTCTGAAACAGTCAAAATCAAGCTGCAAAAGTTATTGGAGCAGAATGTTTTTACATTTATCAAAGTAATTAGGATTTAGATATAGTCCCCCAAGTTATGGCCACCAATTGTTAGCAAGATGACATCCAAAAGTAAGGTGATACCCGATCTTTTAATTCAGCTCATGAATTACCCCAATCAAGCCATTGCTAGAGAATAAGAATCTTCTTGAGGCCATCCAGATATAGAAAGTAAGTAGACGGCCATCATATCATGGCAAGCCCACCAGTACGAGTATTAGTATTAGAGAAGTTCTTAGTAGATTGTAGTAAAAACAAGGCTACACCCTGAGTACACTTATTACCAGTTACCAATTCCAGCAATAAGCAATGTTAATAGAACAAACATCAATCAGCCTGCAGTCCATTACCCAAAAGGGTCAAAAAAATCATAGTAAGTATCAATAAACAAATTTACAGAACTAGAGTTATAAGGAAAATTGTTAACAAGTGGCATGTAGCCTTCCAAAGCATCATCTAGCATAAACCACACATAGAGACTAACACCCTAAAAGATTGAAGATAGTGAAAACAGCCCAGAACCAGTTGGTAAGGCAAAGACCCTGTGATGAAGTGTACCAACAACACTCAAGGACATCACACACATTTTAGCAGCAAATCACTTTTGCTTATAATAAACTTGTAGAACACGTAAGCCCAAGTCTAGCCAAAGGTTAGATTTAGTGAGCAAAGAAAATTGGGATGTCATGCCTTGTCAACTAGTTCCATATCCACAAAATGAGGAAAAAACATCAACATAACTTCAAAAATTCCACAGGAGTATAGACCACCACAATAATCCTCGCATGCCATTATACCAAGGCTAAGTGCAGGAAGAAGTAGAACTCCTTACCTTTTTAATTGAAGTTTGGCCAAAGGCTAAAGATTGAGAATCAAGAAATTCATGTTTAGCTTTCTTAACATGCCCTAGAAAGCCATATATGTACATGATATGTGCATAGGTGAGGCACACATGGATGAGAACTATGAGGTCATAGGCTCAAGTCGGCCCACTCAGTGGCACATATTGAACAATGTCCATGACCAAACAAGTGGGGATTATACATACGATTGTGTGGCCCATCCTATGGCTAGGGGAGGGAGGGAGATCTTCTTTTGGAGTGTGTGCATGAGAGAGAGAGAGAGAGAGAGAGAGAGAGAGAGAGAGAGAGAGAGAAGAGAGAGAGAGAGAGAGAGAGAGAGAGAGATGCTCCACTCTCCATGCTAGGCCTTCCTCTTTTTATTTCTTTCTCTTGTCCTCCATTCCCTCCCTTAATCCCTCTCCTTATGAAACGTGGAGGGGGGCTTTAATGTGCATTAGATAGAATAGAGATGCTCATAGTGTACCATGGTTGAACTTTGAGTGCTCTACCACCTCGCTTGGCTTTCGAGCCTTTCAAAAATTGGCATTTTTATTGTCAACCTGCATTAGAAGAAAACCTACTCTTTGACAAAAGAGCCTAGGATATGTGGAAAAGTTTAGGAGCAGGCTTGCTTGTCTAATAAATGTAGTGGTTGCTCAGTTTCACCGTAAAGGCATGGAGAGGTTGCTGATTAATAGAGCTTTGGAAAGGTTGGGCCAGCTCTTAATGCCCTTAAGTGTAAACTTTGAGTGGAAAGCATAGGATGGCCACAGAGTAGCCACTTCCTCAAACCACACACCAAGGGAATATACCTAACTCTTATATACAAGATACTGGTTTTCCTCCTTGAACAAACGGTGGGGTAAGCAATGGCCAAAGTCTTGATGGTTGGCATCTACAAAGAACATATGGAACCCTCAGCTACCCTTGGCAATTAAGATCTTTCTGTGGAAGGTGTTATGGGGGGCCTTGCCAATAGGTGACAAGATCTTGGCTCGAGGTATAGGCTTTGATAAGTGTTCGGGCTGCATAACTGTTAGGGAGGACCTGTCCCACTTATTCCTAGAGTGATCAGGGTTAAGATGGCTGTAAGGTAAGGTGTGAAAATGGATTCAAAGGACTTGAAAGATTGGGTTTTCCAAAAATGATCTGCTCCTTGAAGGAAAAGGGATGATAAGGCAACCAATTTTGCTATGTAGAATGATTAAGTGTTCATTGAGGAGTTCTTGGTAACCAACTACGTTGAGATTATCCATGATAGCAGGGAACCTATTATTGGGATTGAAAAAGCAAGACTTTTGACGACTGGAATTGGGTAACTCTTACCGCCAGGTCTATGTCAATTTGATGCTTGTTGCGAGGATGGGGCTCCTTTTTTATCATCAGTATCCTTTGGAATGTAAGTGGCCATGGCTCGAATTAAGCATGGTGCTGATGTTATGGTTTTCTCTTATTAATATAACCTCTGACATATTGTGAGATTTTTTTAATAAAAAGTAGTGGTGGCAATGCCAGTCTTTTTATTTTTAAAAAAAGCAATACTCACTGTGCTTCATGAGGGTGTGAAGATTCATAGTCTTTGGCAAGCACTTTGGCCACCATTGCCATATTGAAAAATCTAGATTAATCTCCCTCTCAAAAGATGACTCCTTTGACTTGACACTATGAAATGGGGAGATTGTGTCCAAAGGGACGGTTTTTAGGCACCTGGGAGCCCCTCTAGGGGTGGATAAAACCCGCAAGAAAATATTCTCATGGTGATGGATAAGATAAGGAGCAAGTTTCATAGGTGGGAGTATGTGATTCTCCCTTTCTCAAGAAGATTGAAAGTGATCAATTTATTTATGCTCCCCTATATAGCATGCAATGGCCCGCCGCTTAAGATAGCCAAATGCAACTGGAAAAAGATCTTAAAACCGATGAAAAGATTCCTCTAGAAAAACAACAATAAAGACTCATTGCCATGGCAGTGGGCAAGCTGGGAGACAATACTGAGATCGTTAAAGCAAGGTGGTATTGGAATACTCAACCCTAGTACTCACATGGAGGCCCAGTGTACCAAGTTTGTGGTTTCAATCACAAAGCAAGACCAAACCTGAGCTGTTATGACAAAGGCCATGATGGAAAATTCCAAATTGTGCTCACGAGGGGGCCAGTGAGAAGGGTTGAAGCTGCACAAAAAGTTTCTTGTGCCTCGATGGACTAACCTCAAACTTGGGGGCTTAACGGGCGAGCTAGCTCAAAAGTGCAGCAAAGTAGTGAAGGCCTTGGAATGGGGAGAGATAACTAGGTACTTTCATAACGCGATGTCTCACTGGTCCCCTTGGCTTTCTAAGGTGGAAAGCATCTTGTTGAACCTTGCTTGGAGGGAGGTGGCCAAAAAGATGAAGAATAAAGGACTCCAATGCCTGGGCCAGTTTTCGGACTACAGTAGTAGTGATTAGAAAGAGCAGTGATTATAAAGAGTAGAACCAAATTGCCTCCGAGGTCCATCTCAATGGGACTGAAATATTTCTGGTAAATAGAGTCTTAGAATGGCCTGAAAATTGTTGTCTTCCTGCCGTGCAAGTTTGGGTTTGAATGGAAAGCATGGTGGTGGTCCATAGATAGACACTTTTGAAACCACACACCAAGGATGTATGCAACATCCTCACGGTCTTGCTAGATTGGTTCTTTACTTTGAGCAAGTAGTGGGGCAAGCAATGGCTGGAGACAAGATGGGTGACAATTGTAAAGGCCCACAATGGCCGCTTGGAATGAAGGTCTTTATATGGAAGGTACTCTAGGGGGCCTTGCCCACTAGGGTAAAGGTCCTAGCTAGAGGTATTGTTCTAGATAGATGCTCGCAATGCAGATCAGCAAGTGACAACCTCCCCACCTTTTTAAGGAATTCCCGACAATATGTGGCTTGGCAGGAAAGATATGCAAGTGGGTTCAAAAGACATGGAAGATTGGGTTCTTCAAGAACAATCTCTTCATGGGTGGGAAGGTGTTTGAGAGACAACCACTGCTAATCAATACTCAAATTTCCAGGTTCTATTACTTCAAACACATCTGGAAGGCCAGGAACTATCAACTATTCAAGAACGTCCTAGAAACAGCTAGGTTCACAAAGATCATTCAAGGAAGCAAGGAAGCAATTATAGCAAATGGGAAATGGAGGAACTCTAAAGAGTGGAACAAAGTTGTGTATGCCACAATACCTAGACCACACGGGTAAGTGTTTGCACCTTGTACAACCAAGTGTTATATCTTTGTCGTGGGGTGGCCCCCCTTTTAGCGAATGTAATGATGGTTGTTGGAAGATGTCATGGCTCGACACGAGTATGACTAGTAATTGTAATTCTTTTGGTTTGTTAATATAATCCACTCATGATTGTGAGTTCTACAAAAAAATAAAAATTTATGGTCTTTTCTCACTCACATTTTGTGTGTTTTGCCAAAACAAATATTCATGGTCTTTTCAAGTGATAGTCTTTTCTTCACTATGCGTTTCATTATGTTGATCATGTTGGGCACTTCTGACTCGGTGTGAGAGGGTTGGTGGTGGTGGCTTCCAATATGTTATGCTCAGGTTTATGTTTCTTTTTGTATTGGTTCCTCATGCTTCCGTATAAAGCATGGTTATCCACGTGCAATGCCCATCCTTTTCTTTTTCTTGCCATACTCACAAATGTGAGTGGACGCATTGAATTCACCGTGAAGGAATTTACAATAACCCTTAAGCATTGGACAAGCCTTTAGGGGCCACAAGATACGTGTAAGAGCTACATAGCCCCAAACTAATGTAAGCTACTTTGAAAGAGTTCTTGGATTGCTCTGAGTTTGGATTCAAAGTAAGACACTCGTCAGAGTTCTTCCTTTTTCCAATAGATATGATCACTTCTGTGCTTTCGTGGAGGGTTTGCAATTTTAATATAAACTAGTATGTGCCCGCCCGTTGCCGCGGCATAAAAAAAGTGGCCTTTTCTCTTATGAAACTAAGTTCTTTTTTAAAGCACAAAAATATCAATGTTGGATTTA